>NW_018742211.1:387013-574513 GCF_001683475.1 Chenopodium quinoa | reverse complement strand
GGGGTTATGATTCCAAGAGTTATACTTTATGTTCCTCTTAGTATCTGACGAGGCCACTCCAAAAAATCTATTCCGCCAGTTTTTCCCTTTGAATTCCTTGCCCAAAGCCATCATATACCACTTATGGCTGGTCAAGGTGTACCAGCTAGACCCGCCTGCCTTGGGAGCCTTACTCAAGTAGTTCATATGGGCAAACACCTCAAAGCTTGGCTCCACGTTAAGCATTTGACAGGCGGCAAAATACCGTAATATGTTTACCCAAGAGTTGGGGGCAAGCTGCCAGACACCCAGGCAGTATCCATCAAGAATCCTTTCCATAGCCGGGTGGAGAGGGAATCGGAGGCCTACCTGTAAAGTCGCTTCATAACAGCCGAAGCACTGTTCTCCATAACTTGTTTTTAACGGCCACATGATCGTGTCCTCCAGGTCAAGAACAAAGAGTTTGTATCCGACCACCCCCCAGGACATGGGTATCAACGAACTTGTCCCACTTTTGGCGCAAGGACTTTTAGATTTTGGGAGTAATATGGGTAAAGTAGGGGAAAAAATCCTCTTGGGGGGAGGATCCTCCCCCTTTATCAATAGAGGCGGCCTCTTCCCCAGACTCTAACAGCTTGATTTAGGCCTTGGAGCTCTTAGATCCTCGTTCGACACAGATGACTCTGATCCAGCCTCAGAACCGCCTGGTGTAGCATTCGAATAAGATGATTCTTGTCCAGAGCTGGATGCATTATTCTCGGACCCCTTGTCCGACTCATTCAAAATAGAGTCATCTGGTGTACTCGGAGGGCTAGGCGAATGGTAAAAAATTTCACTAGTCGGCACCCTAAGGGTACCATCTTCGTTTAGCTCTCGACATGTTCTCTTCGTTCTAGCCGTAGTGTCCTGCACAGACATAATCATAGTTGGATTCGGGGATGTTCGTAGGGGCAAGCGGCAATCCTAGTCCTAGATTCGGTTGTCTTAGGTGACTGAGTGACAACTATCCTTTGTGAGGGGCAAATGATTTGGGTACAATTACCCAAGTCACGTGGACCAATCAGAGCGTGACACATGTCACCCTAGGAAGTGCCCAAAAGGAGCCAACCAGGGCAAGACACGTGGCATGCAGAAGCTGAAGGAAATTGGCGGCCATCACAGGCCCATTTCCCGAGGCGCCGTAAAACGACGTAGCCCACCAACTTTAGGTCTAAATGAACTAAGGAAAGGAACATTTCCCGATGACCTATAAATAGAGACATTTACCCCAAATTGGGGGCACGTTCATTTATTACATCAATTATTATTCTCTTACAACAGAGAAATCACCTAATCTCGGGATTCGAGAAGATTCATTTTACTTTCTGCATTTTACTCAACTTTGACATGTACTAACTTGATCGTCGGAGGTGGAACTCCGAACAACCTGAGCTTCCGTTTGTTTGCGGGTACAGGCAACGAGGATCCAGTCTTGGTGACCTAACTCTTTCGTATGACACATAAAAACTCCTGAAACACTAATCGTGCCAGTATAAAAGAACCACTCGTAAGTGGCGGAATTCCTGCGCATAATAAAAAGGAAAGTACAGCATCTTGTACCCCCAATAGAAGTTATGATAAAATATAAAGTCACATAACTTCCCTAATATGTTCATACTCAAGGTATATACGTTCCAAGAGTTTTGGTGCATAATCTCTTTCACTTGGAGATGACTCTTAATTTATGAAACAAACAACCAACATAATTCATCCAAGCAATCTAACATTCCAATTAATTCTTGAATAATTAGTGACCACCTTTAATTTAATGTTAAACCCTTTTGAAACTACCTAAGTGTAAAAACACCTTTAGTGCACGTAGGCAACACAAATCATATCCCTTGGTGTATAAACCTCTTAAGTACACGTAGGGCACCGAAACATAAATTAATCCTCTGTACTACGACACTTAAATAGCTCAATTCCCATGCTTAAAGCATCAATAAAAATTATATGAACCATATTAAAATTCCATTTTAATATTTCAAACTCAATTAAACATTTAGTTTAAACAAACATGTTCTCAATCATGCCAATAATAAAAGTATGGTTCAATAACAATATTCACTAATCACCAATTCCAATAAATAAATGATTCCAACCGATCATGTTTCATAAATAATTCACCAAATTCATTTTAATTCAACAATCCAATTCAATTCACCAATTCCAACCAATTCTTAGCATGATGCTAACTTGGAACCAATCAAAATATATCCTAGCATGCTTTTACACGCTATATAAAATTCCGAGTACGCGTACGTACCTCGAATAAGCCCTTAAAATAGCCATATACACCAGAAATTCCTTAACCAAGTCTCCTACATAGATGCACAATAAAACTAATTAATTATCCTCGTATACACAATTTCCAGCAACTTAAACTCACTTTATATAACTTATAATAATCTGAAAATTATTTTTAAACCCTTAATTAAACTCCTCTTTAATGGGTAATTATTCCCTTTTTTATAAAATCATTAAAATCAACACTTAGGCCAATTTTCAACATTATAAACTAATCAAAAACCCCTTTAAAACTCCATTAAAACATACAATTATGCCCAATTATAATTAGAAATATGAAACACATAAAACCCCCAAATAAATTAATGTTAAAACCCTAAAAATCATATTTTTAATAAATTACAACCCTATCTTGAAACATCATGAATTCTGAATATTAAATTAAGTGTAATAATTTGAGATTATAGTTTATAACCATCAAAATATAAATTTTGATACTAATTAAACAAGTTTCAATAATAAAAATCTAAAACCAATACCAATATATATAATTATACAAGATAAAACTAAAAGAAGAGAGAGCTAAGGGGTGATGATTATGATGACAGTGGTGAGGAGTGGTGGCTACGATCTTCTATTGGTGGAAGGGTAGTGACAGGAGCAGCCACGTAGGAGCAGGGCGCCGTGAGAGGTGGTCTCAAGCAAGGCTCGACCAGCAGCCCGTCAATGGTTGAACATAGGTAGTCCTCAACATATTGGTGGCATCCGGCGGAAAGCAGCAGCGGTGGCAAGGAGGCTTCTTGGTTTGCTGCTCCTTGTGAAATAAGAAGAAAGGTAAAGGAAAGAGTAATAGGAAAAAGAAAAGAAAAGGAACAGAAAAGAGAATATAGAATTTACCTCTTTGACTTTTGTGTGGAAATTTTTTTGGGATTTAAGAGGTATTTATAGTACTGTCAAAATGTTTTGATAGTTCGGTTAGTTTCAGTTCGGTTTAAAAAAAGGTCGGTTTGAAATCGGTTCAAGTGTTGGTTACCAAGGCATGCCTTGTTGGCGGCCTGGCACTCGGCTAGGCTTGCCAGCAAACTCCTATGCATGCGCGGCCCAGAAAGCATGCCTTGCATTCTAACGGACTGCTGCTGCTGGGCACAGCATCCCTAACGAGGCCCCAGCTAAGCCGCAACAAGCCTTGCACGCTTGCGGGCTACTGGGTGCCTTGAGCTAGTAGCACCTAGCTTGCTGGCATGCTAGCAATGCTATCTACCTGTGCTAGTGAGCTGGCGTGCTAGCATGCTTAGCTACGCGCGGTTGGCCTTGCCTTGCTCACAAGGCTTGCTCGGCCATGCGATGCATGCTAAGCTTACGGCCGAGCCTTGCCTTGCGGCAAGGGCTTTGGCTAGCCATGCTAACCTACCTAGCCCCCGATTGGCTAGGCCATTTTGAGGCTAGGATTTTTCGCGCGTTGACTTGTTGTTTGGTTAATTTTTCCATCTCGTCGAATCCTAAATTCGACTCGACTTACGACACTCGGCTTCAACGCTCTAAGCTCGAAATCCGACGTTTTTGTTCGTAAATACTCTATTGACTCATTTAATCCTTCAGATTAATTTGTCATTACAGTTCGGTTAAACGGTTGGGTGTGACCCGAAGGGTTCTATCAAGATTAAGCTTTAATATTAATTATTCATTAATATTAATATTAATTACCGATTGGAAGCGGCCTCCAACTAGGCATTCTGATCACTTAACCTCACTGAATAATTTGCTTTCTATTTAGGTTGAAAATCACCCTAGACACGTGGCCTAATGGCCTTGCGACACGTGGCAGCCAGCCATGGGTCAACAGGGTGCCAATCCCCTGTTGACACGTGTCCTTTGAACCCTAGATGGGGTACCGGTCTCCTCACTATAAATAGTGGGTCAGACCTCATTTATTGGGTATTCATAAATTCAACCAAAAACACTATACACAAATCCCGAGCAATATTAATTGCAGAATCCCCCTGTATTAGCGAGGATTAATTACTATTTCCGCACTTATTACCTCCTGTACATTAATGACTTGATCGTCGGAGGCGGAGCTCCCATCAACCGGAGTCTTCGTGGTTTTGCAGGTACAGGCGTCAGTTGCACATACTATGAATTGTAACTCTCCCGCAGGACACATCAAAAAACCCCGAAAGGAAAGGGAAAGGGGTGGCATATGGTCGTCCGGTTCTTGGTAGTAGATGAGCTGACCGCCTATAATCTCATCTTAGGCCGTCCAACTTAAAATGAATCTAAGACCGTCTTCATCCCCTCCCTCATGCTCATGAAATTTAAGAAGGATGATAGCTTTGTCAGCTTCTTAAATGGAGATCAGAAGACGGCTTGAGAGTGTTATCTCTCAGACGTCAAACCCACGACAATCCGCCAAGATGTGGAGCCAATAGATCTTGACGATGTTAAGGAGCTGGAGTCTGTCCCACCAGCAGGTGAAAATAAGCGAAAGGCCGACAAGCTGGTAACTATCAAGAAAGAGAAGTAATAGCAATCACTAGCTAGGGAATAGTCAGATGAACTCCGACCCCAGAAGGCTGGTGAGAACATAGACATCTTTCTGGATGACACACGGTAAGAATGAACTGTTAAGGTGGGGACGATTGCGTTTGCTAGATTGGGGGCAGACTAACACAATTTGTTGAAGGAATTCAAGGATATCTTTGCTTTTGAAGAGGAGGAGATGCCAGGCATCAGCCCGAATCTTGTTGTCCATAAACTCGCCGTTGACCCAAAGAAAAAGCCTGTCAGGCAAA
Organism: Chenopodium quinoa; assembly: GCF_001683475.1. Taxonomy (NCBI): domain Eukaryota; kingdom Viridiplantae; phylum Streptophyta; class Magnoliopsida; order Caryophyllales; family Amaranthaceae; genus Chenopodium; species Chenopodium quinoa. Next base: position 569,456 of record NW_018742211.1, on the reverse strand, counting down.
AGAAAATGAATCACGACGAGGAGAGAAGTCAAGCGGCAACCGCCGAAGTCAAAAAGTTGTTAAGACGCCGGGTTCATTCGGCAATGTCACTTCCCAGATTAGGTAACGAATGTTGTTCTTGAAAAGAAGTCGAATAGGACTTGGCGCATGTGTGTAGATTACACTGACTTGAACAAGGCATGTCCGAAGGACAGTTACCCGCTTCAAAAAATCGACAGTCTGGTTGACTCTACAGCCGGACATGCCATGATGAGCTTTATAGATTCCTACTCAGGCTTTCCCCAGATACCCTTGTGGATAAAAGATCAAGAAAAGACGGCTTTCGTCATTGATCAAGGGTTATTCAGTTATACAGTGATGCCGTTTGTCTTGAGGAATGCGCCTGCTACGTTCCAACGTATGATTAATACGGTTTTCATTAATCAGATTGGAAGGAATGTAAAGGCATACATTGATGACATGAAAGTCAAATCTAAGCTACAAACACATCACCTTGCTAACCTCTGAGAAACCTTCATCACACTCAGGCAGCACAAGGTCATGCTCAATCCCAAGAAGTGTGTCTTTGGTGTCGAATATGGGAAGTTTCTAGGATTATTGGTTGATCAAAGGGGGATAGAGGCAAACCTAGAGAATATACAGGCGGTCATTGACATGAAGTTACACCGCACTGTCAGAGAGGTTCAAAAGTTAACAGGTTGCCTGGCTGCATTAGGGAGATTCCTTAGCCGGTTAGATGACAAGTGCCGCTATTTCTTCCAAGCAATCAGAAAGAAGACTATGTTTGAGTGGGGGGATGATGCTGAGGCGGCATTTCAGAATTTCAAAGAACACTAACACTCCTTACCGAGGCTTGTAAGACCTTTGTCCGAGGAGACACTTTATATGTACCTCGCCGTCTTATATCATGCTCCTAGTGCTGTTCTCCTTACTGAGAGAGACGACAATCAGCTCCCGGTCTATTTCGTTAGCCACGTTCTTCGAAATGTAGAATACCGGTACTCAATGGTTGAGAAATTTGGCCTTGCACTATTTATGGCAGTTAAGAAGTTGAAACCATACTTCCTGGCACATCCAATGGTAGTCTACATAGACCAACCACTCAAACGACCAATGACAACCCTAGAGTGATCCGACAGAATGCTAAAATGGGTTATCAAAATGCAAAGTCTTGAAATCAATTTCGAACCAAAGAATGCGGTGAAGGGTCAGGCGTTTGCCGGCTTCATTGTTTAAATGACACGCCTAGCAGAGCCGGAAAATATGGATCAAGTTTGGAAAGTGTATGTAGATGGGAGCTCTATTATGAACGGCTGTGGTGTCCGAATTATATTTCAGTCTTCTGAGGGGGACAAATACGAATATGCACTACGGTTCAAGTTTCAAGCCTCAAACAACGAGGCTAAGTATGAAGCCATGCTAGCTGGAATACGCATGTGTAAGGCGGCAGGGGCAAAGAAAATTGACGCCTGCTAGGATTCACAATTGGTCGTTAGCCAATACCACACCCATCTGGCTATGATCAAATATTTGTAGGCGTCAAGTGCTGCATTCAGAGAATAATCAGCTGAATGCCCTGTCAAAACTGGCATCATTTGCCTCCTATGATACACGTCGGTTAATCTTTTGGGAGGTGATGGAAAAACGAATTATCGAAGAAGATCCCATTAGTGTTCTAGACCGAAGTTTAACTTGGATGGACAACATTCAGGCTTACCCGCTACACGACACTCTGTCAGATACATACCCAGAAATGGTTGCAATGCAAAAGCGTGCGGCCAACTTTGAAATTCGCAATGGAGAGCTATTCAAGAAGGGCTTCCTATTGCCACTTTTGAAGTGCATCACCCCTCAGAAGGGGCATGAAATTCTGGAAGATCTACACTCGGGCTATTCCGCCTCACATATAGGCGGTAGAGCTTTAGCAAGCAGAGCCAGGCGGTAAGGTTATTTCTGGCTAACTTTGGAGGCAGACGCCACGGAAATGCTGAAGAAATGCGATAAATGCTAAATGTTTGGCAAGCTCATGTTAGGTTTTGCGGTGTCCCACACCGCGCGGAAGGAAACCCGCCTAAAGATCCATGCATAAATTAAAGCAACTAAACATGCAAATAATTAAATACATAATTAATAATACGAAGAGAGAGAAAATGCTCACCCTAGATGCATGCTTCGCTCAACCGTTGAGTTCTTACTTGAAAGCTTTAAGTTCCGCAAGTTCGAGAACCACTGACGGCTCACACCCTCGCCACCGAACTATAATCGACCCCTACCCCGAAGCTTAGTCGAGGCTAGACCAAAATAACTTAGAGTTCACGAACAAAGGTTTTCTCGCTTTTGGAGATCCCTTAGAGTTCACCAACTCAAGTGAATTTCCCAATACCCAATGATTGGTATTTATGGGGTAATGTTCCTAAGAATTCCCATCGTCTTTCAATGTGGGATAGTTGGTAAAAAGGTAAAAAGAACGATTTAATTTAATTCTAAATTAAATTAAATATCCTAACAAATAATAAACGACAAGTGGCACAAGAACAAGGAGGATAGGTGGGAGGACCACAAGGGAGGAGGATCACTTCATCTCCCTGGCTCACTAAGAAAAACCGGCCTCCCATGAGGCTCGGCCAGCTGCCAGCCCCAGCCTTGGGCTCTAAGGCATGCCACGCTGGCGGTCGGGGCCTTCGGCTGAGCTTGCTAGCTGCTCCAAGCCCAACGTGCGCAGCTGGCTGGTGGGCTGTTGTGCGTACTGGCCTGCTAGGTAGCTGTTAGCGTGCATGCTGGCGCGCACATGCAATGTGGAGCTGCTAGCCATGCCCCGCATGGCGTGCTAGGCTGGCTGCCATGCTGCGGCATTGGCTAGCCAACCTAACTGCCATGCTTGCGGCATTGGCTAGCTGTCCTTGGCCTATCCTCGCATGGTCAGCACCATGCTAGACAGATGCAGAGGTACGACTAAGGTTTTGACCCTCGTGTCATTTAAATTGTTTTCTCGTCTTTGTCGCTTTCGGAAATCGACTCAATGCTTGACCCTTGGGTTTGACGCTCTAAGCTCATAATCCGACGTCTTAGTTCGTAAAATCTATATCGACCTATTTATTCCTTCGGATTAATTCGTCTCTTCTGTTCAGTCATATGATTGGGTGTGACCCAAAGGGTTCAGTCAAGATTAAGTTGTAATATTAATTATTAATTAATATAACTGATCGAAAGCAGCCTCCAGCTAAGCATTCCGATCACTTGACCTCACTTAATAATTCGCTTTCCTAATTTATTCCAAACCCTCTATCGGAATGATACACTTGTTCGAAGGGCACCAATCCTTTCAATCTCCCATTTGTCCTTCCGGACAAGTGTGGTGTTTGTGTATAGCTTGTTTCCCATGTCACTTAATGTCTTTTTATGAACTATAAGGTAAGATTCTTTGTCATCCTTATTACGTCCAGAAATGTTTCTCGATTTCCAAGTTCGACTGTCAATAAGCAGATGATTTCTAAAATCCATTTGAGCACGACCATGCATTTTCATAGTCTCGCTCTTAGAGAGGAATTGTAAACAACAAAGACATGTTCCCTATTGTTAATAGGAGGACATTCTTAGTCTTGCATTGTTAGCTTCCCAAACTAAGAGGCCCTAGCCGTCCTAGTGTTGCCTTTATAATCCCCTTGTACGGCAGACGTTTGACAATATCAAAACAGACTAGTACTCAAACAAGAGAACTTACAATACTCATATTAATCTACAAATCGTTTCTTGAAATCTGAGTTAGAATTACAAAACCAAATGATTACTGAATAATGCATTTGAACGCGGCCACATATTTTCTGAATTCTCCCTCTTCAAGCGGCCCTGACACATTCCCTAATTAAATAGGTCGACTCAATCCAATCTTGTGGCAACCAAAGCTCCCACTCAACTTTTGAAGTAACCGGGAAACACCCTTTATAGCCTCCTTTTACGGCACGACGTTTGAATGTACCACAGTTAAATCAATCATTGAATGAAAACAATGTTCCACTCATGTCAAAAGAATCCACTAATATATCCAGAAGCTGTATATTTGAACTTCAAAGTAGGTCAATAGTTCGATCATGCATCATTCATGCATATCCATGTGATTGATCGAGCATCACTATGCCCCTATAGCCCATGAAACTACATTATCCCATCATTCTTACATGCCAGTCCATTTATTGAAATCATTTATGTCCAATGTAATGATTTCGAACTAGAAACTTAAATAATATATGAATTTTGTTCACCTGTGGGGTTTCATTCAACAAGTCATCAACTTGAAGAGCCCATAAATTCTAATTATTTTGGACATTTTATTTAATTTCAAAAACAAAATTAAATAGGAGAAATGCAAATTTCTGATTAAACGTAATTCTGCAAGTTGATGTATTACTTATGTAATATGTTTTCTCAATACATATACAAATTAAATTACATACTTTGCTTTAATCCAAGAGCCTTAGCATGACTCTCATACTTTGGTCTATGGAAGGGGTTTAGTAAGTAAATAAGTGATATTCTCACTGATATGAAACTTTGCAGATCTTGACATCTCGCAAGCCAATGATCTCTTAATGAGGTGATACTTTATCTTATTATCTTTGGATTTGTAATGTGACCTCGACTCCTTTGATTTGGCAAAGGGGTAATTTTGTCACAAAATAATATGATCCAAACTTCCTCCGTAACTGCTTCTATTCCAGCTTAATATTCATATTCTGACATTGAGTATGCAACAGTTCTCTGCTTTGAACACTTCAAGCTCACTGTTTCTCCATTCGGACATAAAATATATCTAGATAGAATCTAAAATTATCTTTGTCTATTTGGAAACTTGCATCCGTATAACCTTTTTGACAACTAGTTCAGTTTTGCCACTATAAACTAGAACCATTCCTTTAGTCCTTCTCATGTACTTAAGGATTTGTTCTTAGTAGCTTTCAGTATGCTTATCCTGAATTTGCTTGAAACCTGCTACACATGCTCAAGGCATTTGTAACATCCAGCTTTGTACATATCATGGCATATAATGGACCCTTTTGGAAAATTTACAATAACTATACGACTCAACTCTTCTGGCTTTTAAAGCACTAAGTTTTAATGAGCGTAATACCATGAGACATGGCAGAGAAATTCTCTCTCAGAGAGTCTTGCATCTTGAACTTGTCAAGAACCTTATCAACATAAGTCTCTTAATTAAGTTCAATATCCTTCGAGACCTTTCTCGATGAATCTTAATTCCCAATATGTACTCGGCATCTCACAAGTCTTCCATATTGAAACAACTCTTTAAACATTACTTGACTTACTCAAGCATTGATATGTCATTTCATATGAATAGTATGTCATCTACATACAAGACTAAGAGATCAGATTTCTCCCACTAAACTTCTTGTATACACTTGATTCTTTTGCTCTTCAAGGAAACCAAACTGTTTGATTGCCTCATCGAAATGAATGTTCCAAATCCTTGGTGCTTACTTCAATCCATAAATGGATTTCTGAAGTGCACAAACCTTTCTAGGATTTTCCTGGATTTACAAAACCCTTAGGTCGTGTGATACACACATCCTCTATCAAGAACATTTCAAGAAGACGGTTTTGATGTCCAACTGTCGAATTTCGTAATCGAAAAATTAGCAATCACTAGAAGAATCTGAATAAGCTTACACAACTAATGGATTTGACCCCACTTGCATGTCTATCAGGATTAACGCATCATTTTTCTGACATGGAGTCCATTCTAGATTTTATGGTCTCAAGCCATTTCCTGAGTTGGTGCTTGCTAAAGCTTGCATGTAGGCTGTGAGTCCCATGCATTCCATTAGGAAATTTTGGAATCCTCAACTATTAGAATTTTAACAAACTATTTTGTTTTGATTCAGAAATACCTAGGACTGGTATGAGCAACAATAGAAATTATACCCTCCCTCCCCTCCCTCTTGGACTGTCACCGGTCGGCAGCCTCTGTGGATGTGCCACCCAACCGTGGCTGTCGGCCACTAAATTAATATTTTTTTATTTAATTTAATTAAAACAATTTTTGCTAAAATTAAATTTAAACAATCCAATAATTAAATTATAACCCATTCAATTCTAATAATTAGGGTTCTTCATAAAATTAACCTAATTTAATTCTAACTTTTAAAATCAAATTGGTGATCATACATAAATCATTTTTATGCGTAAATGAATCTAATTAAAATTCTGAAACATAAATCAAATTGAATTAAATAAAAACAAAAGCATAAAATCATAGTTTAGGTTTAGGGTTTTCGAAATTTTCGAAAATTAGGGTTTAGGGTTCGAAATTTTCGAATAATTTAAGGCTAAACTCGGTCCTCTTCATGGATATTTTGAGCATCATTAAATCATATTTAATCAATTCCAAGAGTTAAAACACATTTAATATAATAATTGAACCATAATTAAATTAATTTCTCCCTCTTAATTGATTATAAAATTATGAACATGGACTTTAAACAATCGTATTATTATAATCCAGCGTGTTCATGCAAGAGGCTAACTGATACCACTGTAGGACTTTTAGGTACTATAAGCGGAATTTCATGAATCACGGTTAACCCTTAGCGCATAGCTGCTATTTGTTAGCAAACATATAGGATGGAAAAATGTACCACTATATGTATAATAGGTGACAGGTGGTAAGTATTTTGGGGGGAATATATTCAACCTATCGGATGGTAAATAGTACCATTACATGCATAATAGTACACAAAAAGTACTATTAAGACAACTTATACTTTAATGGTACATTATACATGCATAATGGTACATTATAATGTACAATTACAAAGTCAGCTTTTTTCCAGAAGCTTGCAAAATTTACATTTTTTCCTTCCTATATGCTTTATAAATTCATAGCAGCTATGTGTTGAGATGCACTCATAAATCACATTCATATGCACCTAAATTAAGATCACATGCATAATACACAAGAATCACATAATTATACCTTTGAAGCGTGAATTCCACGTAGCTATTTGATCAGCAAATCAGGGAGAAAACAGAGCCCCAAGTGTGACTCCTTTACTTGGTCCACAAGATTCGAATGAGTCGTCCACCAATACTAGATTGGTCGAGTTAAGGAGGAAAACCATGATCACCACCTTTGCGGACAATCGACCACTACAACGAGCCACCACCACCGTGCATACACCACCGGCACACACCAAGGAGGGCGGACGAGAGTGAGAGAGAGTATGAGAGGGGATGGCTTGTGTTTGCTAATTAGTGTTTGATCTAATGATCACTGTATGTTATATTCAACACTAGGCACCTAGTTCATTTATAATCATATTATAACTAGACTAGGAAGCAATCCCAATCCACCTAAAATGCTCCATATGTAGGGGTGTATATAAATAGGACCGGACCTGAAAACCGACCTGAACCGGACCTGTAGATTCAGGTCCGGTCCCGGTCCTTGAAATTCAAGGTTTTTGGTTCTGGTCCGAATAATAATAATAATAATAATAATAATAATAATAATAATAATAATAATAATAATAATAATAATAATAATAATAATAATAATAATAATAATAATAATAATAATAATAATAATAATAATAATAATAATAATAATAATAATAATAATAATAATAATAATAATAATAATAATAATAATAATAATAATAATAATAATAATAATAATAATAATAATAATAATAATAATAATAATAATAATAATAATAATAATAATAATAATAATAATAATAATAATAATAATAATATAAAAGCCTAAACCTAATACTTCAGCGCCTCCTCTCCTCCTCTCTGATTCTCAGTCTCACCTTTCCTCCTCTCTGATTCTCAGTCTCACCTTTTCTCTTTCTTCCTTTCCTCTTCTCTCTCTTCCTCGTCTCCTCGCCTCTCCTCACTTCCTCAGTCCTCAACTCCTCTAGTCTTCTCTCTTCCTCTCCTCTTCTCTCTCTTCAAGGCTCCAGTATCGTAGGATTAGAGCACCGTTGTCCACCATCGAGGCCTCGTCGTCCACCATCTGCCATCACCAGAGTTTGTTTGTACTTTAGTTTTAGTTTAATATAGGTTAGTATGTAGATCTAGTTTTATTTTTCACATAATTAAGATTATAATTATCTTTTTCAATGAAATTATAATGTAAAATTATAAATTTTGTAATGTAAGTTTGTAGATCAATTTTTTCGGAATTTTCTGTTTTTTTTTTGTCCCGGATTTTCTGACAATTTTATGTATAATTTGTTTTTTTCGTTCGTTTTTTTGTTTTTTGTTCGGATGTATGTGTGGAATCTTGGTTTTTTCTTTTTTTTTTTTTTGTTTTTCTGGGTTTTGGGTGCGGTGGACTCTTGGACGGTGGTGGGGTTTTTTTCAATTTTTTTTGTTTTTCTGGGTTCTGGGTGGATATCGGTGGGTTTGGGTTGTTGGGGTTATGGTGTCTGGGTTAAGGTGGTTAACGGGTGAGCTGGGGTGGATGGTAGAAGGAAAGGAGGTTGTGGTGGTGGGTTGTGCGTAGAGGTGTACGTATTAGTGTTTAGGTTAGATATGCATTGACAATTTGACAGTATTGTTTCCGGTCCAACAGGGTCAATTACCCCATTTCAATGTAAATTTGGTTCGTTCATGATGCTTTTTTAGAAACTTTGGCTTGAATAAAGAAAAAAAAATACAAATTCAGGTCTATTCAAGCTTAAACTCGGACCGGACCTGAATTTTCAGGTTTGACCCGGAACCGGACCTGTTGATTCAGGTCTGGTCTCCGGTCCTCAAAATTCACTAATTCAGAACAGGTCCGATCCAGGTCCGGTCCGGTTTTGGACGGGCATACAGCCCTATCCATATGTCCGGCACCTAGAGGGAGAAGGCCCATCATGGGCCTATTCCTCTAATGCTCAATCTAGGCCCTTTGTGTGACCTTATAGGATCCATCCAATTTGGCTTTGGCCTAATTTACTAGCCCAAAGATCATTAGTACCTCTAGCAATGATATAACGACGACCTAAATGGACAAAATTAATTATCTCCATAATTTGATCCATTTATACATCTAGTAATTGAACTTGATGAAGACATAAATCCTTCAAAATGTTCCCAAGAATTCCCGTTATCTTTCAATGTGGGATAGTTGATAAAAAGGCAAAAAGAATTATTTAGGAGGACCATAAGGGAGGAGGACCACTTCCTCTCCCTTGCTCACTAAGAAAAACCAGCCTCCCATGAGGCTCGGCCAGCTGGTAGCCCCAGCCTTAGGCTCCAAGGCCGGGCCCTTCGGCTAGGCTTGCTAGCTGTGATAAGTGGCATTTATGCCATTATTTAAATCCTCTAATCGCGGTATTTTTCTATGTTTGTCCCTTGTTTGTACCCATTTTGCTCCGTTTCTCTCTTTATTATGTTTTTGTGCTTTTCCTCGTGTTTTATAGGCTTTTGGAGTTGATTTTAAAAGAATGAAGAGCTTGGAGAATTGGAGTTCATTTGAAGAGCTATAAATGAAGTTAAGGAGCAAGCAAGCAACGTCATGCGGACAACGCGGGTCGCGCTTTCAGAATGGCGCGGGCGCGCCAAACCCAGCGCGGGCATGCCTAACATTAGGTTTGAAAATATTGAAGGAGGCATAATGTAGGCGCGATTTGGGCGCGGCTTAGGCGCGGGCGCGCAAGGGCCTGAACTCCAAAACTGACTTTTGTTCACTCTTTTAGCCATAACTTTTGATCTACACATTGGATTGAGGTGATTCAAATTGCGTTGGAAACTAGACTTGAAGAGATTTCCAACGATAGGTTGCACGCCCCAAGAAACCTCCTAGAACAGAAGTAATGGATATTTGAATTTGAATGTCGCTGCCAGGCCGAAACCCAGATTGGCGCGGGCGCGCCATTCTACTGCAGTTCTATTTTTAGCCCGATTCTCTCCTATTTTTGGGGAAGTTTTTGGGGGGTTTCTTTTGGAGGGGGATTTCTCTCTCCTCTTTGAGGGGAAAAACCCTAGTTTCTCTCCATCATCTTCACTCTTAGATTAGCTTAGATTAGGCTTAGATTTAGTTTTAATTCTTGTTTTTATCCATTGTAATGTAGTTTGGGGTATTTTAGAGAGATAAAGTGAAGAGCTTCAATGGTGGATTGAAGAAGATGAAGATGCAAAGTGACATTGTTTTGGATTCCTTTTCAATACTTCAATGAGCATTCTAAACTCTATCTCATTTATTGTACTTTCTTAATTTCTTGCTTGACTAGAGTAGTTGTTTAGTTTAATTGCTTCTCTTTGTTCTTCTTGCTAGGTTTTGTGTTAGTTGTTCATGATTAGTGAGTAATTCCCTTTACTAAGGGATTGGTGATAGCATGTGGTGAATCTTGAATGTATTAGGCTAGACAAATGTTGGTTATATGTGATTAAATATACCTTGTAACCATGTTTTACTAATTACTCCATTTGAATGGCCAATCATGTGTTGTAATTGGGTGGATTTAACTAAGTTATGACGATAGTGTAACTTAGGGATATCCATTAGGTGATCGATTCTACGCAAAAACCTTAACTTTCATAGCTTATGACGATAGTATGAGCATGTGTTAAGTTGGGAAAGCCTTTGACCCCGATAGGTGGTTAGATGGTATTGTTGGTATTGCCTTATATGAGATATTTGGTTTGCATAAAAACTCGATTCCATTGCCTAACTTTATTGAAGATCATTTTCATGTTTGACCCTCTCCCTTGGTGTTAGTTTAACTTAATATTAATCTCATTGTGTTTATTGTTCTATCCATCCTATATCTTTGACCTAGCTTAATTTGACAATAACCGGGGAAGTATCATTAGCATCCAAAAAGACATACCTCAAGCCCGAAGGTAGAGGTTTCAATTCTACCTTCGGAGCTCCATTACCATTGGAGATCTCCTCCTTCTCTACCTTGAAGATTTCATGTGTTTGGAGCATCTCTTGGTCGGTGATTGTCTTCTCTTTCTCATCAAGTATTTCTTCATACAATTGCATCTCCTTTTGATCGCCTACTTCATTCTCATTCAACAAAACATTCTCAAGTAGATCATTAGAAGCATGCATATGAGGGTATCTAAACTCATTCATCAAATTTTCAATTGTATCTATTCTAAAGCATTCATTACTAGAGGAAGTTTGTCTCATTACCTTATTCAAGTCAAATCAATAGAATCATTGTCAACCTTCAAGGTCATCTTACCTTCTTTGACATCGATGATCGCTTTAGAAGTAGCTAGGAATGGCCTACCCAAAATTATAGGAATTCTTTCATCTTCATCCATCTCAAGGACATAAAAATCCACCGAAAAGGTGAACTTACCAACTCTAAGGGGGATGTCCTCTACTTTCCCTATAGGCAATTTTGTGGACCTATCCGCTAGTTGGAGAGTGATGTTTGTAGGTGAAAGGCTTCCCACATTGAGCTTTTGGTAGACCGAGAAGGGCATTAAACTCACACTAGCACCTAGGTCACACAAAGCCTTCCCCAAATGGATCTCATTGATAGAATAAGGAATGGAAAAACTACTGGGGTCTTGCAATTTGGTTGGTAGCTTACTAGAGAGAATGGCACTACAATTTGCGGTTAGATTAACAGTCTCAACTCCTCTCTTTCCATTCAAAATGTCTTTTAGAAATTTAGAGTAGTGAGGCATCTCCTTCATAGCATCCACAAAGGGTATAGAAACATGCAAGCCTTTAACTACATCTAAAAATTTTCCGAATTGGGTATCAAGCTTACACCTAACAAATCTTTGGGGAAAAGGAAACCTCTCATTCCTAGGTTGGAGATTAAGGGGTAAAGGTGTTTTCTCTTTGGTGCTCTCCTTTTTGGGTTCCTTCTCTTTTTCTCTCTCACCCCTCTCATGCTTTTCGGCAATTCCTTCTAGAACCTCACCCTCTCTTGATGACTCATCCTCAAACTCAAGTCCTATCCCTTTATCGGAACTCTTCTCAACATTTAAATCACTCTCGAGGATCTTCCCACTTCTAGTGGTAATGGCATACATAGATTTGGGGTTGACACCTTGGCTAGGTAAAGAAGAAGAGGAAGAAGGGGAGGATGAAGAACTTGGTTGGGCAATTTGGGAGATTTGGGTCTCAAGCATTTTCATGTGTGCCTTAATTTGTTTCTTTTCCTCCTCTTGACTCTTGTTGTAGCTCTCTTGATTCTTGATGAAAGCTTGGAGCATGCCCATCATAGAATTCGGAGCAGCCTCAACTTGAGGAGGAGGTGTGTTAGAAATTTGGGCTTGTGGCCTAATTTGTTCAAAACCGGGAGGTCTATTTTGAGGCCTTCCATTTCCGGAACCGTGATTGGAATTAAAACGTTGTTGGTTGTTGGAATAGTGTTGTTTGTTTTGATTCCAATTGGGCCTTTGGTTTGAGTAACTTCTTCCATTGTAGTTGGAAGAGTTCCCCTTACCTTGGCCTTGGTTATCATAACTACCACCACTTTAATTCCATTGATTTTTATTCCAACCTTGATTTTGATTCCAACCTTGATTTTGATTCCAACCGCGGTTTTTGTTTTGATTCCAATTTGGCCGCATTCCAACATTTCCCTCACGGGGGACAAAATTCATAGCATTAACATCTTCAACATTATCATCATCATTTTCTTGGGAAGGGCTTTGATATTCATTAATGGACATGCATTGTTCAGAATTATGGTCATAGTTTCCACATATATCACAAAACATACAACCGGGAGGCATAGCATTGTAATTAGAGGGAGAAGAAGTAGAAGGATTCATACCATGGCCTCTCTTGGTAGAAGGAGAGGAAGTATTTTGAGTGCTTGATTTCATGAGCTCCTCCATTTGTTTCGCCATCTTTGCCATTTGGTTTGAAAGATTTGTGATGGCATTGGTTTGCTCGATGGATTGCACCGTTCCTTTGCTTGAAGTGGCTTCCCTCTCACCTTCATACCAATCCTCATAATTTCGGACCACATCTTCTATTATGCTTTCAACTTCGTCCTCTCTCTTGTTCATAATAGGGCCACCGGCCTCGGCATCTAAACTTGTCTTGCTTTGGGGTGAAAGGCCTCCATAGAAAGTTTGAAGAATTTGGTAGTTGGGAATGCCATGATGAGGGCATTGTCTTTGGAGTTCCTTGTACCTTTCCCAAGCCTCACATAGAGACTCACCTCCCCTTTGGCGAAAGCTTTGAATTTTAGAATGAGCCTCGGCAGTCTTCTTATGATTATAGAACCTTGCCAAAAATGTCGTAGTAACCTCATTCCATGTTGTAAGAGAACCAGGAGGCACGTCATTATTCAACCAATGCTCGGCTACTCCCATAAGAGAGAATGGAAACATCATCAATCAAATGTACTCTTGGGTTACGCCGTTGATCTTGATGGTGTCACAATACTTGAGAAATTCTTTGAGATGCTCATGTGGGTTCTCAAACTTACCACCCGTGAATTGCCTCTTTTCTATCAAGGAGATGAAGTTGGGCTTGATTTCAAAATTGTTTGCTTGGGTAGTAGGAGCTAGGATCCCACTTTGAGAGGTATATGGTTCGGGTGCTCCAAGTTGCTTTAATGACCTTTGATCACCCACGTTTCCTTGATCACCCATATTTTGTTGATTATGGTTATTGGCAAATGGGTTGGGATTTGAGCTTGTGGGTGATTCACTCTCCTCGCTTGAATTGGGTGAAGATGGGGTAGGGGAACTTCTCAGTTCCTCTTGAAGTGGGTCTTCACCTCTCTCCCTTGCTTGTCTCCTCAATTGGGTTAGAGTACGCTCTAACTCGTAGTCTATGGACACCAAAGGCCTAGAGCTATTAAGCCTCCTGTGCATATACAAAGCTAAGCAAAAAGTGAGCACTGACAGGATACGGAAAAACAACAGAAAGAAACGAATGAACTAGTCTCAACAAGAAAATATACACACAATGGAAACCGTCTCCCCGGCAACGGCGCCAATTTGACAAAGGGTATTTTAGGTCGTTACTAAGACACCTCTATCAAATGATATTTTTGATCCTAAACATGCAACTAAACGAGTATAGAGGCAAGTCAAGGGTCGAACATTGGGAAACGATTAAGCACTGCTATCTATCTCCTAATGTTAATCTACTTCGGTCAAGGAAAATAGTAGATGAATTAATGACTAAAGAGTATGTAAAATTAGTTAAAGTAAGTGCTAGGGGTAAGGGTCGAACATGATATGAAGTCAAAGGAGCTAGGCTTAGGGAAGTAGGTTTACATGCAATCCAAGCAACTCATACAAGGCAAAGTCAAGAGTACTCTCTAATCACCTATCGGGATTAAGAGCTTTCCTAGTTAACATTCACTTACACTATCGTCATAAGGCATGCAATACTAAGGTTAGACAATAATCAATCACCCAATGACTATTCCTAAATCACACTATCGTCATGATTTAATTCAAGTCACTCAACCACAACATGCATATGGCCATAAACATGGAGTAGCCAAAAAGTATAGGCGCAAGGAAGATTTAATTGCAAGTATTCCAAACTAGCCTAGCCTATCATACATCAAATTCAAAGCATGTCTCCACCAAACCCCTAGCAATAAGAAAACTACTCACAATCCATAACCCTAACTACAATTACACTAATCAACAAAGTAATTAAGGAATTAATGAGAGAGATGATAATTTCACCAATTAAACCAACAAAGATGGGAACTTTAAGCATATAACAAAAGAATAAAAAGAAGAATACCAATAGTTTCATTCAATACCAAGTGAGATGACAAACACCAATAGAGTTCCAAAATGCTTCCTCAAAATACCCAAAGTAGCTAAAATTGATAAATTGAAGATCTACACTAAGATCTATGGAAGAATTTCCAATACAAGAAAGCTAAAATCTATGCTAAGAATGTTCCTCTAAAGAGTATGCTGAAAGTTTCAATATGTGAATAATGAATGTTGCCTTCTCTCTCCTCTTTCCTGCTTTTTAAATCTGAATTCAGGTTACGGACCGCAGCAGACAGGCACGCCCGCGCTGCAGAACGGCGCGCCCGTGCGCTAGATGGTGACGCGGCTGCTCCTCAAGAAGCGCGACCGCTCAAAAATGGGTGTCACAGGATTGGGCCAGCTCAGCGCGCGCTCGCGCCCAAGGTGGCGCGCCCGCGCCTATAGTTGCACGCCCGCTCCAAACTGCTGGTGCAATGCTTCGATCCTTGCTCTGGCTCCTTGCCAATTCGAACCGCAATTAATCTGCAATTACAAAATAGGAAGGCGAAGCGTAATACAACGAAGAGGGAGGGGAGCAAAGCTTACCTAAACCAAATAAAAACACATTACGCAACACATAGGTAGACTACTTAAATTAGGCAAAACATAACAAAAGCACACTAGGATGAACCGAATTATTGCTAAAACTACTAGAACGAACTACCCTAGGAGTGACATAAATGTCACTCATCAGCATACTATTGGGTCACTTGGACCGGGTATATTTACCCTAAACATTTGCCCATCACAAGTCTGACGTGGCTTGCCACGTGGCACCTGTGACAGGTGTCATGATCAGAGAAGGTGACGTTTCGTTTCCTTCTCTCTCTCTCTCTCATTTTTTTTTTAATTTGAATTTGGAAGGTGACGGTTCGACTTCTGGGGTTCTTCTCTATAAGTAGAGGTCCCCCTCCCCCATTCATTTTCAACACTTATTCCTTTTGAGAAATTTTTCTGAGAAAAGAGCTATGAGACCGGCTGCTATTTCTTGCATAACCTTCTCTTTTCTTCACTCAAACAGTTATCGTCTGAGTGCTCTACATTCAAAACAGATTAAAACTGCCTGAGGTTCTTTTGACATTCTCCTAACTATGAATACACCCACAGCCGGTCAACCGTCTGGGTATCTTCAAGCAAAACTTCAGAGGAACGTCTGAGCTTTTCAACAACTTCGCGTTCCCGTTGCTCTTCAAGTGGGTACATTCGGGCAACCGTCTGGGTATCTAGCAAGCAACAAAGAGATTTCCGGCTGCTGATCCAGATAGCCAACCTCCCCCATACTCAAAACCATCTTCGAGGTATCGTCTCTACCCCTTGCAACTTTTTTGAGTTTTTCGGTTGTATAGCCTATAAAGAATAATGGACTCACCCAACACACACACGGCACGACCTAGGACAATTTTCAGCCGATCACCGGATACGGCTGAGTCTAGGACTGGGGATTCCGTTTGGGAATGCTTGGACCACCCTTACTCTTCCACGAATCCAACCATCTCTGTTCATGTGCAGAACAGAATGGCTTGGACGAGATGGGCGGCTGTAGACCCCGACTACCGATCAGACGGCTCAGTCGAAGCTCCGGCTGACCTTGCACATTATGACCATCCGGGTGTACCTAGCACACTCAATGATGACATTTTAGAGGAGTCCGAGGATATAGGCGGTGAGGAGACCGTCCAACAGTCAGACTTTGAAGAGTCTTCCTTAGAACCGGATTCCCCCCAAGGGGATGAGGAGGCGTATAAATGGCCCTCAATCAATAATCCAACAGAGGCGCACATGTCCGCCAGGGATGTTGTCACTCTGAACGCCACCTTCCCCGGATTTATAAAGAAGTGCCCGGTTGGGGATGGATGGGAGATTGTAGTACCGCCTATGGAGGCAACTGTCGTCTGGGATGACGACCTTGATCATGTCGACGACTATTTCGGCTGCTGTGAAGCGGCATTTAAAGCCGGCCTCCGGTTCCCCCTCCAAAATGTAATAAAAGCCATTCTAAGAGGCTACGACCTTGGCGTTTGGCAGTTAACACCCAACTCCTAGGTCAACATATTAGGATATATAGCACCCGGCTCTCCTTGGAAGAAATGCGCCCTTCCCCGCGTCCCGGAAGAGCCCTGGATGCAAATAATGGAGACGGGGTTATTTAAGAGAACCTCCATGATTTTTGGATGATGGGACTGAAATCATTGTCCCCAAGAACTAAGTCCCTAATCCGGACTGGCTAAAGGACGAGGCGTTCCTTTCTGCCTGGTCCCTTAGCACAATGTTTAGCAGACGTATGTTGACTGATAACCGGCACTTTATGTCATCTGTATCATTCTTGAATGGCATTTGAATTTTTTATTTTCTTTTTTGCAGAGAAAGGATTAGAAATGGTGCCTCTAGAGAAGACGCCTACTAAATCTGTTGCTCAGATCCGGAAGGATCAGTTAGAGAAGAAGAAAGCCTAGTTTGCGGCCAAAGACGGCAGGGTAAGCTCCGGCTGTAACATTTATTACCGTCTGTATTGCTATGATGTGGGTTGTTAATAACTGGTTGACTTGTTTTCTTTTTAGGCTGGGAACAAGAACGTTCCTCGCTCCCTGTCTAAGATGCTAAAGAGGAGGGCAGAGGAACCCTCTCAAGCTCCTTGTAAGGCACGAAAGGTGTCGTCTGCCCCTGCCTCATTCGTTAGACCGCCTGTAGCTGATAGGTCAACTTCTGCGGGCAAGAGCCTGAAAGATCTTGATCTCAACACAGAGACGGTCGACCTAGAGACTAGGGAGCCGGAGACTCCTTCGAGCCGGCAACAAGCTGCAACGGCCGGCTCCAATGCGGCTGGGGGTGGGGTGACCCCTCAGCCTGAAAACGAAGGTATGGCTTTCACCTTTGACCCCCCCCCCCCGGCCGCTTGGGCCTATGCGAGTCAAGTCCCAAGCTACCCAATCCGGAGATTCTTCAGGCAGCCGGCAAAATATAGGTGTCATCTATGCTCAATACTTAACCACTATATCTGTTGATGCAGATGCCTCCCAAAGGTGGCCCAACCTCCAGCAGTATGCCAAGCGGATGCTGCGAAGCCGCACCCGGTCGGAGAAAGAGGCTGTGCCGGCAGTGCACTAGGTCAACCTTGACCGCTTTACTACTCTTCTTGCTGAGGTAATTTTTCCGGTTGGGGTATTGAGAGCTAATTTTGCTCACCACCGGCTGGTCTATACAATGTATTTTCATCTTTTTGCCAGTTGTACCGTATTTGAAAAACTTAACTCTTTTCCGGCTGTTTTTTGATGAAAATGATCAGAATAGACGGACTCAAGGTTCCTTTGAGGAAGAAGCAAGAAGAGGTAAGGGACGCCAATAGGCGGGCGGCTAACGTCATAGATGTTACTCAATACAATACATAGATGTACGAAATTGAGACTAAAAGCCGGGAGATGAACAGAAGGAGCTTATCAAGGAGCTCAATGCGGCTGCAGACACAGACAACAAGAAGGCGGCTGACTTTGAGCTGCAAGTGAAAGACCTTTAGGCCGATGTCAAAGCGCTGGGGGATGCCGACAAGGAAAACACCCAACTAAGGGCAGACGTCTCCCGGGTGAAGAACGAGCTGGCCCAGGCGCAGGCAGACCACAAGGTCGAGCTGGCGGCCGAGCAAGACCGGCTGATCTCCGAGAACGAACATGACTATGAGGAATACATGAAGATGGTCTGGTTCCTTGTCCACCCGGACAGCGACTGGGCGTTCTTTGACCTGCGATATAAGCACGCCACGGAGGTGTTTGATGCTCAGGTGCTCGGTACTGAAAAACCGGCTCCCTTCGAGGAGTGGGCCGGTCTCCCAGGCTCGGAGGACGAGAAGGAGGAGCATGCGGAAGAAGAAGTGACGGTTGATGCCAATCAGGCTCAACCCCTGCAAATTCAAGACGCTCCCCCATCCGGCCAGGGCAAGACGTCTCCGCCTCTCCACAGCAGCAATGATCTTAGCATTTTTATTTCCGGCCTGCATGTCGTGTACTTTTTGATGTATTTGTTTTCCCCGGACGTAGGTCTGCTGACAATCATTTGGTTATTAGCCGCTTTTTATGAATTTTTCCGGCTAGGCCAGTTTTGCTTCTATTTGGTATTTGTTTCAATTTTTGCAATTTTCTAGTATGCTCGTACAAATCTTTTTCTTTTTGCCAAATGACTCAGCACATGCGGTATGTCGGATGCATTGGCTTATTTGCCCTTGGACGGTTGTCTGCTTGGTAGTTGCCCCACCCTAAGCGAGCAGCCGTCCAATCAAGCATCCGAATAGGTAACAGACGATCATTGACCATATTTAAAGAAGTAGAATTATTCTCTAAGTTCGATAAGCAGACGGTGTCGAATAAGGCCAACCTAGATTATTCGTTTAACCGGCTGCGAGTTACCCTTTGGGTAACCTATCGCCGCCGTTTGTTAGGAAGAAGGCGGCCATTGGCAAGGTGTAGGCATCATAACCAGGTTATGAATTAGCCGCTAAGGTTTTGACCTTGCTTAATTTTTACTTATAACCGGCTGTAGTGCCTTTGGGTAAAGACCGGTTATCTCTGATCAAGATATCAGTTACTAACTGCGTTGCTTTAGAGCAACTACCGGCTGTATCTAGATCTCTATTGATTAATCAAATGGTCGTGAGTTATCTTTAACCTAATCAGTCGGTTAAAGCCGCTTGAGTTATGATTTATAGAATAATGTACCACCCAAATGGGAGATGCTCTCTTTGACGAATTAACCCAAATGGGCGTCGCTAGTTGCCTGCTCATGTTGGAGTAGGCGGTTGGTTGTTTGAATGAAATCCAACCATAGGCCTCAAAAATAGCCCGGTTAGGCATTGCAAGACGGGACTTTGTACATAGATCAATAATTGTGAAAGTAAAGCATCATTTAACTAACATACACTATTTACAAAGATTTACAAGTCATTAGAAGTAGTACTTTTTCAAGTTATCTACATTCCAAGTTCTGGCTAGCTGTCTGCCGTCTGGAGTTTCCAGGCGGTAGGTGCCGCCTCTAACTTCTTCAAAAATCAGGTAGGGGCCTTCCCAATTAGGGGTCAGTTTTCCTTGCTCATTGGCCCTACCGGTGGCCTCCATTTTTTGTAACACAAAATCCCCCACTTTTAAGGGTCGTTTGTGCACACTTCTGTTGTAGGCTCTCGTCATTCTCAGACAGTAGATCTTATGACACAAGGCGGCTTTTCCTTGCACTCTAGGAGTGAATCCAACGCTAGACGCATGGCCTCCTAATTAGCCTCTTCATCATTGAGCATGATTCGGAGCGTTGGCTCATAATGCTCTATAGGCAGGACAACTTCAGTGCCATATAATATAATATGAGAAACGGGGTTTCACTGGTTTCCCCCTTTTTAGTTGTTCCGATGGCCCATAGGACATGAGGCAACTTATCTGCCCATAAACCGCCAGCCCTCTCAATTTTCTTTTTGATGCCGTCTGAGATGAGTTTGTTGAAGGCTTCAACTTCGCCGTTTGCTTGGGAACGGCCGACTAATGAAAAACAATGTGAGATCCCTTGATCTCCCAACCAACTCTTGAGAGTAGGTGTCTCAAACTGAGGGTCATTGTCAAAGACCATAAACATAGGTACCCCAAACCGGGTGATAATGCTCCTCTAAATGAAGTAGATGACATCCTTTGTCTTTATGCCCTTGATCGCCTCTGCCTCAACCCAATTGGTGAAGTAATCTACAGCAACCAAGATGTAACTCCGTCTGCCTGCAGTAGGCGTATATGGACCCAGGATGTCCATGCCCCATTTTGCAAATGGAACCGGGCTGTAGATAGTCGTCAGATTAGTGGCCGAACGGTGTATGAGTTTGCTGAATTTTTTACATTTATCACATTTCTTCACCATTTCCATGGCGTCTGCCTCAAGAGTGGGCCAAAAGTAGCCTTGCCATCTAGCCCTCTTTGCTAGGGTTCTGCCGCCTATTTGCGACGCACAAAAGCCCGAGTGCAGATCCTCTAAACCTCTTTCCCCTTTTCTAGGGTAACATACTTTAGCTGCGGCTGGAGGTAGCCCTTCCTTAAGAGTTCCCCCTTATGGATCTCAAAACTTGAAGACCGCTTTTTCAGTGCAATCGCTTCGAAAGGGGCATCCGAAAAAGTGTCGTCTTCCAAGTAAGCCTAGATGGCATCCATCCAGGTCGAGCTTTGGTCAAGAAGTCCAATGGGATCATGCTCAATACTTCTTTTTTCCATGACTTCCCAAAAGACAGACCTAGGCGTATCACAGGAGGCGGATGATGCCAACTTGGAGAGTGCATCCGCCTGATTGTTTTCTAACCTGAGCACTTGACTTAAATGAAATTCGTCAAGTGTTCCGGCCTCGTCTTTGACCACCTGCGGATATTTGATCATAGCCGGATGGGTGGCCTCGTAGTCACCATGGTATTGGCTAACGATCAACTAAGAATCAGAGCAGGCGTCAACCTTTCTTGCCCCTGCCGCCTTACACATGCAGATACCGGTTAGCAGGGCCTCATACTCCACCTCATTATTCAAGGCTTGAAACATGAACCGTAGTGCATATTCATATTTGTCCCCTTCCGGGGACTGGCATATTATCCCTGCACCACAGCCGTTCATATTAGAGCTCTCGTCTACATACACTTTCCAAACCTGATCAAGATTTTCCGGCTAGGCCGGCCTTGTCATTTCGACAATGAAGTCGCCAAATGCCTGACCCTTCACTGCCTTTTGAGGTTCAAAAGTTATTTCCAAACTTTGCATTTTAATAGCCCATTTGAGCATTCTACCGGATGACTCGAAGGTTGTCATTGGCCGCTTGAGGGGTTGGTCTGTGTAGACCACCACCGGATGTACCAAGAATTAAGGTTTCAACTTCTTGATTTCCATGAAAAGAGCAAGGCCAAATTTTTCAACAAAGGGGTACCGTAGCTCAGCATTCCGAAGTACATACATGGCTAATGAAATATACTAGGAGCTGAATGCCATCTCTTTCAGCTAGGAGAACGGCACTAAGGGCATGATCTGAGACGGCCAAATACATATAAAGAACCTCTCCTGCTAGAGGGCTAACCAGCCGTGGCAATGAGTGGAGGTGCTCTTTCAATTTCTGGAATGTCGCCTCAGCATTTTTCCCCCATTCGAACTTAGTCTTCTTTTTTATTGCCTGGATGAAATAGAGGCACTTGTCACCTGACCGGCTGAGGAATCTCCCCAATGCCGCCAGACAACCGGTAAGTTTTTGAACTTCTTTGACAGTGCGGGGTGACTTCATGTCAATTATCGCCTGTACCTTCTCTAGATTTGCCTCTATCCCCCTTTGATCAATCAAGAATCCGAGAAACTTCCCAGACTCAACACCAAAGACACACTTCTTAGGATTAAGCATGACCTTATGCCGCCTGAGGGTGAATGTTTCTCGGAGACCAACAAGATGAACCGGCTGTAGCTTAGATTTGACTATCATGTCATCAATGTACGCCTCTACGTTCCTCCAAATTTGATTAATGAAGACTATATTAATCATTCGTTGGAAAGTAGCAAGCGCATTCTTCAGCCCAAATGGCATCACCGTATAACAGAATAACCCTTGATCAATGACGAATGACGTCTTCTCTTGATCTTTTTTCCACAAGGGTATCTGATGGAAGCCTAAGTAGGCATCCATGAAGCTCATCAAGGCATGGCTAGCTGTAGAATCGACCAGACTATTGATCTTTGGAAGTGAATAGCTATCCTTCGGACATGCCTTGTTTAGATCTGTGTAATCAACATACATCCGCTAGGTACCATTCCGCTTTTTAACAAGAACAACATTTGCTACCCAATCCGGGTAGTAACATTGCCAAATGAACCCGGCATCCATCAACTTCTTGACCTCGGCGGTAGCCGCCTGAGATCTCTCCTCACCGTGATTTCTCTTCTTTTGCCTAACCGGCTTCTTTTTTGGATCCACGGCAAGCTTGTGGACAGCAAGATCCGGGCTGACGCTTGGCATCTCTTCCACTTTAAAGGCAAAAATGTCTTTGAATTCTTTCAACAATTGGTGCAAATCTGCACCCAACTTGGCAAAAGCAACCGTCCTCACCTTAACGGTTCGTTCTGGACGACTGTCGTCAAGAACAATTTCGATATTTTCACAACCGGCTGGGAACGGAGATCATCTGACCGTTCCCCGATTAGTGATTGCTATTGCTTTTCTTTTTTTACGGTAACCAAGTGATCCGCCTTCCTCTTTTTACCAGCTGCTTCGAGAGCAGGCGTGGCTTCCTTGAGGTCATCAAGGTCATTGGGTACTTCGCCTTGGCCGGCTCTGGCCACAGTAGGCTTGACGTCTGAGAGATAACTCTCCCTTTCCGCCTTCTGATCCCCATTCAGGGAGCCCGCTGACCCATCATCCCTCTCAAATTTCAACAACAAGAGGGATGGGATAATGACCTCCTTGGACTCGTTGAGGGTTGGACGGCCTAAAATTAGATTGTAGGCGGTCAATTCCTCGACCACCAAGAATTTGACGACCATATGGCGTCCTTCCCCCTTTTCTCTAAGCCGAATAGGTAGGTCAATCCTTCCCACCGGATGCACTACTCCTCCCCCAAAACAACCCAAGAGGTGAGAGACCTTGTGCACGCTACTGGGATTGTACTTGAGCTTTGCCAAGCACCGATAGCTGATAAGGTTAGACGAGCTCTCGGTATCAATGAGGATCCAGCCTACTCGTTGGTTGGAAACCTTGCATTCGATGACTATGAGGTCATCATGAGGCCGCCTGACCTTGCCCCAGTCCTTCTTAGAGATGATAACCTCAGGGAAGGTGTCTTTCGACGCCTGGCCCTCATCCACTGAGTTGACCTCCAGCTTTCTGATGTTGTCCTTGGTGCCCCAGATGGTAGGACCCCCTCCCGCGAAACCGCCTGCTAAAGTAAAGATTTGATCTTCATCAGTGTTAGAACTTATAGCAAGGTTGTCAGGCTTCTTGGACGCCGGTCCACTGTTTGTTCTAGGGTTACCATTGGACTTCAGAATGTAGGATTTCAAAACTCCCTCGCCAGCCAGACGATCCAGTAACCGCCTGAGGCTATAGCAGCTATTGGTGTCATGGCCTATATCCTCATGGAAATGGAAATACTTTCTTTTATCCCGGCTTTTTATGGGACTTTTCATTGCAGCCGGTTTCTCAATGGTCAACCGGTCTTTAATCTCCATGAGGATGGAGGAGCAGTCTTTGTTGAACTCGTACTTGGGGATGTACGGCTTTAACTCTTTCTTTTTCTTCTGGGACGACTGACCAAAATTGTCCGCCACCCAGACTTCTTTTCTTTTCTTGCTCTCTTCTTTTTTAACCGGCTACGCTGATCGGTTTTCTTTTTTGTTGGACTTTTTAGGGTCCGACGGCTGCTTGATGACACAGAGTTTCGTCGCCTTTATATAGGCTTCGGCTTCCATCAAAGCTTCTTAGAGGATTTCCACCCTCTTTCTGACCAAGTCGAATTTGAAAGTCGACCCGTCTTTCAGACCCTTGAAGAAGTTTGTGTAGGCGACTTCGTCAGACAACCCTTGAATTTGAATTCTCATCAGATTGAACCGCCTGATATAGGACCTTAGCCCTTCTCTATCTCTGATATACGTGTTTTATACAATGGTTTTCCCCGGTTTGATTGCATGATTTTACATGGTTTTGAGCTCTACGGAGCTATTTCTTGCTAACAATCTCTTCTTTAGTGTATTCGATTGTTTTAGTAAGCTTTTCAGGAATATGAAGCGTTTCTAGGCAATTGGACGTGTTTTTAGTAGATTCGGAAGAGTTGATAGCCAAGAACTGCAATTTATGTGGAATGCCCGACCGGGCATGGCTTGCCCGGGCAGACCGGGCAATGAGGAGTTCACAGGAAGAAGCCCAATTCTGAACGGTGCAACGCGCGCCCGATCGGGCAGGCTTCGCCCGGTCAGACCGGGCGATGAAGAAATCAAGTTATGAGATGCAATTTTGGAAACGTGTTACGCGCGCCCGACCGGGCGAGGTTCGCCCGGTCAGACCGGGCAAAGAAGGAAAACTGTCGTATTTTACGCAGCCTTCCTCCGCCCGATCGGGCGAGGTCCGCCCGGTCAGACCGGGCAAAGCTCAAGAACGCGTATTTTCTTATTTTTCCGAAATATTATCTTTTGGGGGTATAAATACCCTTTTGTAATTAACTTTTAGACAGTTAGTTTTTCATTAGTTTTCTCCTTAAGCCCTAGAAAACTCTCAAGAACCCTAGTTTTATTTTCTTAAGCAATTTCAATCTTTAATCCTAGTTTTATTAATTGTTCCTCAAGAATTCAAGATCATCAATTGAAGTATTTGGTATTTCTTACTTTCCATCTCTTTTATTTATTTTATAGTTCTTTAATTATGTGTTCTCTATTAGATCTTGTTTTTGATTTAATTATGATTTGTGAGTAGTTTCCTTAATCCGGGATCTTGCTAAGCCCGATTATGATTGATGTATAAAGTAGATCTTTAAATTCCCCAATAATAATCCCAATTGACATGCTTAATTGATTGTGTTTATGCCAATACTAGATTAGGGATAATTAGTATTGTTATCATCCCTTTGTTCTTATTGCAACGGAAGTTGGGTATTAACGGGATTAGGTTATTTCAATTAAGGGTTTGAAGATCATCACGGAAGTAGATGATTGAATAATTAGGAATCTAGGCATGGTGTTTAATGTCCCTTATTCGCTTGATTCCACGGAAGTAGGCTTGATAGTTAATTTGGGAAGCCATTGATAACTCGGAAGAGACCTTTGGTATTATTATTAGGGATTGCTTTTCTTCTTGTCAATTGATTTATATATTGGGGGTAGATTTATTAGTTTATCAATCATAATCGTGGTGATGCTTGATCTTGGATGCTTTAGTTTATTGATTAATATTTCCTCTAGTTAATTGTGTTATTTAATAAATTAGTTGATTATTATCATCCATTATTGATTGGTCACGTGCTTAGTGATTAATTGAGTCTGATTAATTGAATGAACCATAGTCTCTTGGGATTCGATCCTTACTTGCCCTACTACACAGTTAGAAGGAATAGTTAGGTTATTTTTGTTAGGTACGCGATAAGCCTATCAAATTTTGGCGCCGTTGCCGGGGACTAACGGTTTCATATTGATTTTTCGTGATTCGTTTATACTAAGCGTTGTTTGTTGCTTCGGCTATTGTCTCCTGTGTTTTTGATGTTCTTTGCCTAGTTCTTTGTTGTATGCAAACACGTCACTCAGGGTCAGACGACTTAGTGCCTCTCGATTCAGAAATTGAAGCGACTGCAAGAAGACGAAGAGGTAGAAGAAGAGCAGGTAACAGAAATATGGAAGACCAAGCAACAAAGTCTCTTTTGGAGTACGGTATCCCTGACACAACAACCGGACTCCTTTCTAGCATTATTAGACCACCTATCACCGCTCAGAATTTTGAATTGAAACCGCAATTTATTCAATTCATATCCAATGATTCATTTGCTGGCACACCTCTTGATTGCCCAGTGAATCATATAGATGGTTTCTTGGAAAAGTGTGACACTATGAAGCTGAATGGTGTTACAGATGATGCTCTTAGACTTCGCCTTTTTCCATTCTCATTACGGGATAGGGCGAAGGAATGGTTAAGAGATGAGGGTTCTGGTTCCTTTGATACATGGGATAAACTAGTAAAAGCTTTTCTGGTCAAGTTCTTGGGACAAGAAAAGACTGCAAGATTAAGGAACGAGCTATCCACTTTCAGGCAATCAGATGAAGAATCCTTATATGACGCATGGAGGAGATTCAAGAGGTTACAGAGACAGTGCCCCCATCATGGCATACCTGAATGGATGTTAATCCAAACATTCTATAATGGTCTAACCCATGAGTTCCGGATCTATATCGACGCCGCATCTGGAGGCTCCCTTCTAACTAAAAATCCAACCGAAGCAAAGGAGCTGGTTGAGAAGATGTCAGCCAATGACAACTATCACCCAGGCGGCCGAAATAATGTCAAGAAAGGAGGTAAATTAGATGTTGATGCTCTAACTCTTTTAACTAGTTCTGTGCAGGCACTTTCAAGCAAGTTCGATAGACTACAAACTGGATCTTCCAATAATGTGCTAGAAACTTGTCAAATGTGTAATACTCAAGGTCACATCGCACCTAATTGCCCACGAAATTCGAATGAGGTATCAATTGAGGAAGCCAATGCCTTCTACAATTCCAACCCTAAAAGACCATACGATCCCCATTCTAATACTTATAATGAAGGTTGGAAGAATCACCCAAACTTCTCATACAAAAACACCCAAGCTCAGCAAAATCCACCTCCGCCCCCACCTCGAAACAACAATTATAATCCACCTGGTTTCCAACCAAGACCACCCCTAGTACAACAACCCATGCAACCCATGCAACCACCCCCTCAAAAATCCAATCTCGAACTAATGATGGAGAACTTCATCAACACCACAAATAATTCCATCCAACAGTTACAAGCCCAGAATAAGCTCATGGAAAATCAAATAAGCCAACTTGCTCATCAAGTCGGCCAATCTTCAAAAACACCGGGTACGTTTCCTGGCCAAACAGAGCAACCACAAAAGGGGCACATGAATGCTGTAATTTTAAGGAGTGGAAAACAGTTGGAAGGCCTTCCCGTAAGGGAACCATCAACGATAGATATTGAGGGAATGAGTGAAAAACAGGGAAATCGGCAAAGTTCTTCTTCGCCCGGTCAGACCGGGCAAGGTCCGCCCGATCGGGCGCGAGAAGCAGTCGACGAAAAACAGGGGAATGTGCGAATTTCTTCTTCGCCCGGTCAGACCGGGCAAAGTCCGCCCGATCGGGCGCACGAAGAAATTCCAGACAAACAAAAGAACATAAGCAGCTCTTCTTCGCCCGGTCAGACCGGGCAATCACTGCCCGACCGGGCGCGAGATCCAGACAGCCCAATTCCAAGGAATGATGTTCAAGAAAAGCCACGGGAATACATTCCAAGCGTCCCTTTTCCACAGAGGTTAGCCCAGGCTAAGTTAGAGAAAAAGTACGGTAAATTTCTAGACATCCTTAAGAAACTTCACATTAATATACCGTTCTTGGATGCAATTTCTGAAATGCCTTCTTATGCAAAGTTTTTGAAAGACATGCTATCTAACAAGAAAAAGCTTGCAGAGAATGCTACTGTTTCTCTAACTGCAGAATGTAGTGCCATTCTGCAAAACACTCTTCCTAAGAAACTAGGTGATCCAGGCAGCTATTCAATCCCAGTGAAGCTGGGAGATATAGAGATCAATAGAGCGCTATGCGATCTTGGTGCAAGTGTAAGCCTTATGCCGCTCTCCATCTGCGAAAAGCTTCAAATGGGTGAGCTAAAGCCTACAAGGATATCTCTGCAACTTGCAGACAGGTCAGTTAAATTTCCCCTCGGTATACTTGAAGATGTTCCATTGCGAGTTGGTAAATTCTTTATTCCATGTGATTTTGTTGTTATGGAAATGGAAGAAGATGCCCATGTCCCTATTATTCTTGGTAGACCATTCTTAGCTACTGCAGGTGCAATTATTGACATGAAGAATGGGAAAATAACATTTGAAGTAGGGGATGAGAAAATGGAGTATTCATTACTGAATGCTATGGGAAATCCGTCTATGGGTGAGACTATTTGTCAAGTGGATGTCCTCGATGATCTACAACAAGAACAACTTCCCCTGATCAAAAAGGAAGATGCTCTTGAAACGGTGTTGATAGGAAGTATCCATGATGAAGATTGGGAAGTAAGGGAGTACACGAGGCTACTAGAAGACGCAAAAGCTAATCCAATCATCGCTCCAGTCAAGGAAGTCCTTAGTACATCGAGTGTTGGGGAGAGTTCAACGCCTCCCGAGGTAGAGTTGAAACCCCTTCCATCTAATCTTAAATATGCATATCTTGGTCCCAAAAATACATACCCTGTTATTGTTAATGCTGAGCTTAATAACATTGAATTAGAGAAACTTCTCGCTGTTTTAAGAAAATATAGAAATGTTATTGGGTATACCATTGATGATATCAAGGGTATTAATCCCTCTTTTTGTATGCATAAGATCATTCTTGAGGACGATCATGCCTCCTCTAGAGAACCTCAAAGAAGACTAAACCCAACTATGATGGAGGTAGTCAAGAAAGAGGTTCTCAAATTGCTTGCTGCAGGAATAATCTACCCTATCTCAGATAGAAAGTGGGTTAGTCCTGTACAAGTAGTACCAAAGAAAGGAGGTATGACAGTTGTCAAGAATGACAAAGGCGAGCCTGTTGCCACAAGAACTGTTACAGGGTGGCGGATGTGCATTGATTACAGAAAATTAAATAAAGCCACCCGTAAAGATCATTTCCCCTTGCCTTTCATTGATCAAATGCTCGAACGATTGGCTAACCATTCCTTTTTCTGTTACTTGGATGGATATTCCGGTTTTTTTCAAATCCCCATCCGCCCTTGTGATCAGGAAAAGACTACATTCACATGTCCATATGGCACCTTCGCATATCGCAGAATGCCATTTGGACTGTGTAATGCCCCAGCCACGTTCCAACGGTGTATGATGGCTATTTTCTCAGGTCTCATAGAAAATTCTATGGAAGTTTTTATGGATGATTTTTCTGTTTATGGTTCATCTTTCGATATTTGTCTTGAAAATCTAACAAAGGTGCTCCATAGATGCCAGGATGTCAATCTGATATTGAACTGGGAGAAGTGCCATTTTATGGTACAACAGGGAATCGTTTTAGGCCATGTAGTTTCAAACAAAGGGATTGAGGTGGACAAAGCCAAAGTAGAGGTAATACAGAAACTTCCCCCTCCAAATTCTGTGAAAGGAGTACGAAGTTTCCTTGGCCATGCAGGTTTTTATCGCAGGTTTATCAAGGATTTTTCAAAAATTGCTAGACCCTTAACTGAACTGTTAGCTAAGGACGCCCAATTTGATTTTAATGATGCTTGTCTTGAAGCTTTTAACAGGTTGAAGGAAGCCTTAACCTCTGCTCCTGTTATACAACCCCCGGATTGGGCCCTACCCTTTGAAATCATGTGCGATGCTAGTGATTATGCGATAGGGGCCGTCCTGGGGCAACGAAAGGATAAGAAATTGCATGCTATATATTACTCTAGTAAAACTCTTAGCCCTGCTCAAATGAATTATGCAACTACTGAAAAAGAGATGCTAGCTGTCATATATGCAATAGATAAGTTTCATTCTTATTTAGTTGGGTCGAAAGTGATTATCCATACAGATCATGCGGCATTGAAATATCTGATGAGCAAGAGCAATGCCAAGCCGCGGTTGATTAGATGGATCCTCCAATTGCAGGATTATGATATAGAGATCAGAGATACGAAGGGGACAGAGAATGTCGTCGCAGACCATCTCTCTCGCCTCCTCCTTGATGAGGAGGATGAGGATAACCTCCCATTTGATGACTCTTTTCCCGTTGAGCGTTTGTTAGCTCTTTTACAGGTTGAATCTCCTTGGTATGCTGATTTAGCTAACTATCTTTCTACAGGTACAATGCCTCACGGTTACTCCTATCAACAAAGGAAGAAATTCCTTTATGAGGCACACCGACACTTTTGGGAAGACCCTTTCTTGTACAAACTATGTGCCGATGCAGTGATCAGACGGTGCATTCCCGAAAGTGAGGTAAGCAATATAATTTCTCATTGCCATGACTTACCTTGTGGTGGACATGCAGGCCCCTCGAAAACAACTGCAAAGATCCTACAATGCGGATTTTACTGGCCCACTATGTTTAAGGATGTGTACTCCTATGTCAAGGCCTGTGACCGTTGTCAACGAACGGGAAATATTTCCAAGAGGAACGAAATGCCACTCAACAACATACTCGAGGTCGAGTTGTTTGATGTGTGGGGGATAGATTTCATGGGCCCTTTCTCTTCCTCTAAGGGGAATCGATACATTTTGGTAGCCGTTGACTACGTGTCAAAATGGGTTGAGGCCATTGCTACACCAAGCAATGATGCCCGTGTGGTAAGTAAATTCTTCAAGAAAAACATTTTCAATAGATTTGGTATCCCACGTGTGTTGATTAGTGACAGGGGAACACACTTCATGGAGAGCCGATTCGAAGCAATGTTGAAGAAATATGGAGTGCAGCACAAACTTGGAATTGGCTATCACCCCCAAACCAGTGGCCAAGTAGAGGTATCAAATCGAGAGATAAAGTCCATCCTAGAGAAAACAGTTGCAAGAACGAGAAAGGATTGGGCTGACAAAATTGATGATGCACTTTGGGCTTACCGAACAGCTTACAAAACTCCAATAGGTACAACCCCGTACAGACTTGTATACGGAAAAGCTTGTCACTTACCCGTCGAGCTAGAACATCGAGCATTTTGGGCCATCAAAAGCCTGAACTTTGACGCTAAGGCCGCGGGAGAGAAGAGGCTATTGCAGTTGAATGAGCTAGATGAGCTCCGCCTCGAAGCCTATGAGAGTTCAAAGCTTTATAAGGAGAAAACAAAAAGGTGGCACGACAAGGGCCTCATAAGAAGAGAATTCAAAGAAGGAGATCAAGTCCTTCTATTCAATTCAAGGTTGAAACTATTTCCAGGGAAACTCAGGTCAAGATGGTCGGGCCCTTTCACGGTCTACAAAGCATATCCTTATGGCACCATTGAATTATGGAACAACACCGGGGGCACCTTCAAAGTCAACGGACAAAGGGTGAAGCACTATCGAGCGGGAGATCCTATTGAAGAGAAGTCAGATATCACATTCTCTTCCCCGCCACAAACTCAATGAGGATGAATACGGTCAAGCTAATGACCTTCTAAACAAGCGCTTGCGGGAGGCAACCCGATTCTTTTTTCTATTTTCCTTAATATTTTATACTTTATCTTTCAGTTTATGTCTGTGTTATGCTGTTTTACAGAGAGTATCAAGCTAAGCACGAAGTGGGATGTCAAGAGAGCAGTCAAAGATCGAGTTATCGCGTTTTTGCTCTTCGCCCGGTCAGACCGGGCAAATTCCGCCCGATCGGGCGCGAGAAACAGAGAGCCAAAAAGAAGAGTATGAAGCTAAGCTTCTCTCCGCCCGATCAGACCGGGCAAAGCCCGCCCGATCGGGCGCGAGTAGCAGAATCTGAAAAAAAAAAAAAAAAAAAAAAAAAAAAAAAAAAAAAAAAAAAAAAAGGAATTGAAGTCCAGTCTTCTTCGCCCGGTCAGACCGGGCAAAGAGCGCCCGATCGGGCGCGATGGAATCCTGCGGGTTTATATTAGGATTTCAGCATCTTCTCTCATTCCCATTCCTCAAACTCTCATACCCTCTACTCTTTCTCTCTCTAAAAATCCCCAATTCTAAAACCCTAACTTCATCTCCCATCCAATTTCATCAAGATTCAACAATCAAATCCCTCAAATTCACCATACAAACCCAATTTTTTTTTTTTTTTTTTTTTTTTTTTTTTTTGCAAAATATTTCTGCAACTCCGTCCCTCCTCTTTGTTCAACCTCAAGAAAACCCCAGGCTATCTCACCACTCACATAATTTCGAGCTTTTGAAGATGTCTCAAAGGAAAAGAACGAGAAGCACACCCCAACAACAACCACAATTGGACTTGGAAAGTGTAACCGGGTGCCCACACGTGGTTTTCGTTCCGGAATTCCCAAACCAAAAGCAGCGGTTCATCGAGCTCTCGCGCCGAAAGGTAATCCCTACCCGATTCTTTGACCGTTCATTGCTTTCTAAGCTAGGAATAGATTCGGAATGTAAGAATTTGTTTGCAAAATTAGGAATGTCTCAACTATTCAATATGAACTATAGAACTTATGAAGATTTAACTCTTGAATTTTTGAGCTCATTTGATATTGAAAAGGGTAGGAATGGTTTGGTGAAGTATGTTGTGTATAGGTTGCTGAATAGGTCTCATAGAATGTCCTTAGAAGGCTTTGCTAGGAAGTTTGGACTTCCTTGTACCGGCTTAACTGTGCAACCTAGTAGCTTCATTTCTGGGGAACTTTGGTTTGCTATGACTGGTGAAAACATTGAATCTTTCCAGCACGCCCTTTCACACAAAATCCACCAACCAGTCCTTAGGCTGTGGACTAGATTCACTGGGTGGACTATTTTTGGTAGAATCGAACCTAATAATGTTAGGTCGGACGAGATTTCGATCTTAGGTAGCTATTTAAGGCGTGGGGATGAGGATGGAGACTTTAAAATGAATATTGCACACTTGTTTGCCCTTCACCTTAAAAAGCAAGGCACCACTTATACGACAATTAAATCGAATGGTGAACGCTCTAACATTCCTATCGTCCTAGGAGGCCTTGTCACTCACCTAGCACTTCGGGAAGGCTTTGATGAAGCCAGCCGATGCCCAGTGCCTGGCCCCATTACCTTAGATCAGCATTATCTCACTACTGCGGGT
This sequence comes from Chenopodium quinoa, assembly GCF_001683475.1. Taxonomy (NCBI): domain Eukaryota; kingdom Viridiplantae; phylum Streptophyta; class Magnoliopsida; order Caryophyllales; family Amaranthaceae; genus Chenopodium; species Chenopodium quinoa. Next base: position 536,310 of record NW_018742211.1, on the reverse strand, counting down.
TGGTTATCCATAGATTTTAATAGATTTAGTTGGATCATAGGGAGAACCAACAGGCTTTCTGTGCCTTTACCTTCCCCTGACCTAACTAAGATTATGCCTCACCAGCCCTCCTACCTTCTCCAGTTCCCTAGTGATTCGTCTACCCCTGTACCAGCTGCCCCCACTAGGACCTATTTTAGGAGAGAGTCTGCTGGACCCTCTACCTCCTCCCTTGCTCCGCCTCCTCCTAGCGATCACGAGGCCATTATGGCCGGTATTAGGGAGCTTAGGGTAGGTCAGCTGGACCTTTCTACCCGAGTCCAGACCATAGAGACTAACCTTCGGGAGCTTAACGCAGGCCAGCAGGATTTTCGCTTGTCTATGTATCCTGTTTATGACTACTTCTGCAGGCAAGGGTATATCCCGAGGGATGGTCCCCATCCTTCTTGGTATCACTTTCCCGGTGCGGGAGATATGGCAGGTGGCAGTGGCACAGCTGGTGTCGAGGATGATGGTGTTGATGATGATGATGTTGATGATGATGATGTTGATGATGATGATGTTGGTGGTGATGATGATGGCCCCTCCGCTTCCTTTTGAGGAGCCGTCGAGATTGCTATGCTCTCCTTAAGCTGCAATGAGGCCATTGCCGCGTTTAGCTTGGGGGAGTTACTTCGTACATGTTGGTATTCTCTCTCCTTATCTCTCTTATCTTTCTTGTTTTATTTTAGTGTAGTTATTTTAGTTGTTTTCTTCTTAAAAAAAAAAAAAATACAAAAATACGATCCAATGAATAATAAATCATGCTTCCCTGTGCCCCATTCATGAAAATTGTTTTAATTCTTGGTATATGATGACGAGTATTGTGGATAGGTTAGCCATGATTTGATGTTTGATTGCTTGGATGTCTTACCATGAGTCAATTTTGCCCAACTACTTGTGAATATAGTGCTTGACTAGTTGATTTGGTTAGGAATGTGTGTTAGTTCCTGGTATGTCAATGACTCGTCTTTTTGGCTGGGATGTTCATAGAGAAGTTGGACGCGAACAAGTATGCGAGCGTCTTGAAGTTATTGATGCAACCGGCAGGCAGATTGCCAAACCATCGTTGGGCTATGCCCTTCAACGTCGCCGGGAAGCATCGACACCACGCGGCGTCATCCAACCCCTGTAAGTACATGAGGTTGGTGTAAGCCATTAGGTGGTCTTCCGGGTTGGTGGTACCGTCATAGGTACCAACCAACACATTCTTAACCTTGGGCGGCTGAGCCACCTCGGTTATCTCCCTAGAGAACGCCGACGGTTGTTCCCCAAGATTAAGCATCCAGAGTTGCTAGTCCATTGGCTGGACATTTTGTGCCGCCTAACCCCTAAAGAGGGTCGGCTGCATGTAGGGTTATCTATATGGCATGTATGGTTGTTGGGGCACATATGGAGCTGGTTGGATGATCTAAGGGTCGGTACGTGCAAACAAGTCGCGTGACTGACTCTCTCGGTTTGTCTCCAAATACTTAATCGAAGTATTCTGGAAACTGTCTGAGTAAGTCGACATTGAAGCCGAGTTAGACAATTGTTGACTTCTCTTCTACTGGATTAACATTCGGGCATCTGAGTAAGTCTTCTTTGATCCATCCTGCTGGACTTGCCGGATGGCCTTCCTTTTCCCTAATTCAGGGAAACGGAGCTTTGATAGATCAATCATGGGCCCATCCGCCCCCTTTGGTTTAGGGTGAGGAGTAGGCACACGATCCTTCACGTGCTTCTTCCCTAAGGGAGAAGGCTTCTTGACCGACTGACCCCTGTTGGTGCCAGTTGACTTGTTTATCAGGTCCTTGATCTCCCCTTGGAAATTCGTCATGAATTTCATGAGTTCGTCTCTAGTAACGGGGGCAGCACCCTCCGCCGCTTGGGGTTGGCAAGCCGGCTTGTCGGTTAGGTTGCTGGGACTATCTTTGTCGTTGCCCTGTTCCCTTGTTTCCTTGGAACGGGTGCGTCTTGTTCTGAGTGACCCGTCTGGGGCCACATAGGTGTCGACATTGAAGTCGTCACTACTATCTTGGTTTGTATAGACCTCTGCTTCGGCCAAAGGCTGGTTCTCATTAGCAGGTGGTACAGACTGTTGTGAAGCCATCTTAGATGTACTCTCCCCACAGACGGCGCCAAATGTTTTGGGGTTTTTTGAGTCCCTCGGGAGAGTTACAATTCCAAGAATGGCTGTCGACCGTCTGTACCTGCAAAACCACAAACTCCGGTTGGGTGGAGTTCCTCCTCCGACGATCAAGTTAGAACTTGCATGGATGTATGAAAGTGCAGAATGTAAAGGTTATTCTCCCAAATTCAGAGAGAAATCTGCAAGTAATATTGCTCGGGTTTTGTGTGTATATTTCTGAATATACAATAAATGAGGATTTTCCTCTATTTATAGTGTTTGGAGATCAGTTTCCCTTTCATGGGTTGGAGTGACACGTGTCACCAGAGGGTTGGTTCTTCCAGAACCTCTGTGAGGCTGACACGTGTCAGCATGCAATTGGGCCACTTGGATCGGGTATTTTTACCCTAAACATAATGTACACCCTTTTTACTATAAAAAGAAGATTACCCTTATCCAAATCTACATTCACCACTTATTTCTTATCTTCTACCTTCCTCCTTACCCGAAAAAACCAAGAAAAATCACCATTAATTCGGCTACCATATTCCAAAATAACCAAGAAGATCAACCTATCTTCACATTCGAGGAAGACATGAGGATGATAAGGGTGTACTTCATGTACGTTGTGGGGTTAGTGGTCCTTCTGATGGCCGCATTAATTTACTTACTAATTAACAAGTAAAGCCCGAAATTACTTCGATGGAGAAAGGCAAAAATGCATGTGGTGTTAGCTGTACTTCGATTTTTTGTAATATAATAGTTTAAAAGTACAAATTGTAACAAGCATTTCAGAAATTATGAATAGAAATTAATATTATTACTCGTGTTTCTTGCCTTAAATAGCTTAAATAACTGTCATTAAATTTATAAAAACGCTTATCATACAATTTTGTTATTCTCACATGTATTAAAATAAAAATTGCTTTTAATAGAAAAATAATAATAATAATAATAATGATGATGATGATGACAACAACAACAACAACAACAACAACAACAACAACAACAATAACAACAACAACAGTAATAACAATAGTAGGTTCAAAATTTGGTGTCTACATATATGTCAAATCCAACTTCCTATGATTGCCAAGCATATTCACCTATGCTCCACGTAGGCGCACTTCATGCAACGCCTACATTACTGCTTCATTATGTCCTTGTCCTTGTTCTTCTTGATCACAATTTTGTAATTCCTCATCATTATGTGGCATTTCTTCATGAATTATTTCTTCAGCCATTTTGATTGTTTTGATGGAGAGGGACTTTAACTATATTGAGTATGACAGTTAATTTTTTAGAGAGAAAGAAATAGAGAGAAGCGAACTTGGCTTAATGACGAAGGAAAATGAGTGAAGTGACTACACATATTTATAATCACTTTTGCGTCACTCTTTGACGGTTAAAATTCTCCGTAACTTCAATACATCGTGGTAAAACCACGTAACTGTAGACACCTAAAAATGTCTCCCCAAAACAAAACCCGATGATAAACAATCTTTCACCGTCATTATTGGTCGATTCGAGTATTTAACCTCGAGAGTGCTTAAAACCCATATTCGGTAAAACATATTCAATCCACAAATTAGTCCAAGCATTTAGTCAAACTCAGTCCAACCTCCATTTTAGCCCAAACCCTTTTTAATTCATTTCGTGATATTTATTAATTAATCCCGATTAATAAATAATAAAACCCTAAGCCTAAAATAATTCCAGAATAGCTGAAACGACGCCTAATTATCACGTGCTTAATGCTTAAGTAAAATATAAAAATGAATCTGGACGAAATTTTGGAAAACACAAACGCCGCGACACGGCAAAATCCACAGCGACACGGCTAGATTTTCCGTGCCACGGCAAAATCTGGCATGACATGACAATTTTCTAGGGTTTCTCCACGGCGCATTTCAATTCTAGGGTTTCTCCACGGCGCATTTCAATTCTGGGGTTTCGTGCTTCACCCTTCACATTTTTTCTATAAATATAAGGTTGGTTTCTCCAGTTTCAGGGCACTAAATCATTCTCTCTTTCTCTCTTATTCTCTAGCCTAAACACTAGCCTACCCCATTCTTCCACCATACATCCTCTAAGCACTCCCCAGAGTCCGTACTTTACCCGAGGTTCTAAACTTAAACCAAGGCGTGAAAGATAGAATTGTTTGAGGGTTTGACCCCAAATCAACTCTACTTTTATTTAATTAAATTTTCATTATTATTTATTATTTTCTTTGAAGTTATTAACAATTTATTCATGATGTAGTGATTTAAAGAAGCACGAAACGTGAGTAATTAATCACTTAATTACACTTATTTTTATTCTTATAGCTAGTATCATGATTAGGTCTACTATTATGATTTGATTTTACTAAAGTTATTATGGCTGCATTGCTTCTGATGTTAGTGATGGTTCTATTGTTATTGTATTGATCACCATATTGCATGTTAAAGGGAATATGTAATTGAATATAACGCCTAATAAGATAATTTGGACGACCGGTTTAGATTTCTTTTCAATCTTGTTGTTTAATCAAAGTGATAACTAATATTTTAGAATTATATGTTGCATTAACATTCAACCAATTTAGCCTAATATTAGTTTGGAGCAAATTGAATCTCTGTTTGTATGCCTTTGAGATCGCAAGAATCACTTTTCACAATAAGAATCGAGTAGAGGCCAATACAGGCGAATGTGACTCAATGACTCACTTCGTACCATCATCCCCAATCCTCTGACAGGCTAAAGTTGTATCACTCAATCAAAAGAATTACCTAAGTCCTCTAACTAAAGTAGATAGGGAAGTAGGGTCGAATCCACAGGGAAACAAGTCTTTCTATTCCTAAATAATTAATATAATCTAAACTATTAAGTAGCCGAATCGTTATTATGAGAAAGTTAAACTAAGGGAAAAATAGATAAACTAAAACAAGTTGAATAAGGAAGAAATCAATAAATCAAAGCCTAGGGTATAGTTCACCAATAAATAATATTCCAAGATAAAACACAATAATCAATCATTAATGCGTCAATTAATCAGATCTTAAAGGGCTTTCGCTACGCATTACAATCACAGAATTAATCTACCGGTATTAAATCGCATCTCTCGAATTTTGACTTAACCATTTATAAATTAACCTGTCTATTGAAACTAAGCCTAAACATCAATTCTCATCTCTTGGATCTCGAATCAATATTGCATAACTCATACAATTAAACCAGCGCTAATCTAATTGCATAGCATTAAATCAATCAATAGGAAATTAATCAAGCATTGACAATTAACAATAATAAATTACCCCTTTATATTATTTATGGAACCCCAAAACCTAGAAATAAAACTACTTGTGCATAATTAAAACTAAACTAATCAAAGTAACTGAATAAAGCATAATAAATTAAAGCAATTAAATTACTGAAAATAAAAGGGGAAGGAATTGTTACCAAAATAAATGGAAATAATGAATTGCATAATACCAAAAGTGTAGAGAGAGAAAACAAGAGTATTAACTAAAAGCCTAAAACTAAAAAAACTAAAACTAATGAAAGACGTCCCAAATCTCGCTTTACAAAAGCATACTTATACTTAGGCTAGAAAATCCTAATTAAAACAAAGTCATGCTAATCTCCACGGAAACACGCGTCCGGTCACAGGCAGAGGTTCGCCCGGCCGAGCCCGCCTTCGGGCGAAGAGCTACTTCTTTCCATCTGCCTCGCCCAGTCGGGCGCGCCTCAAGGCGAGGGCCTTCCCGGTCGGGCGAGCACTCGGGCATATGTGGACTTCTTCGATTGGGCTATTTTCTTGGCCCAATTCGCATTTCCTCTTTAGGTCTTTAAGACTTAGTCCATTGCCTCGGTCTCTTCTTCTTCGTCGAGCCCTTAATCACCGGTTTGATTGCTCTAACACGGCCTTGAGCTTCGGAATATGGTCATATGAATGTGATCCTACTCCAATGCTCGTAGTGGCTCAAATAAGTCCAGGAAAACGCTCCAAATCTGCAATATCCTATAAAACAATACCAATCTACGAAAACACTATAAAAACACATATTAGTAATAAGAGTGGCTCTAAAGAACCAAAAATACTCCTAAATATGACCAAAGGACGGGGGTAAAACACTATATAAAATGAACATATCAAACTCCCCCAAGCCAAACCTTTGCTTGTCCCTAAGCAAAGAGCTCATCAATGAACAAACAAAGCATACTTCACCCCAAAAATCAATTAAAACCAAGCATAACCAATTCAAGGCAAATCCAACAAATATGCATCAAAGTCAACCAATCAAATCCATCCAACTACTCATCCTCCCTGACAATTGTCAAGTAGAGCAAACCACAAGTGTATATGGAATTCAAGATAAGTGCTCACACACTTTTCACTCTTTATGTGGCAGATATATGATGTATCCGATCGCTCTCCATCCAACCCCTTTAATGTGAACAATGCCCTCCCAAACTCACAACACTCGTGTGTTTAAGAAAACAAGCACTCATCCTAGTAGTCGACTCGGAATATTTCAAATCATTCTTTGTATTGATAAACAACTACTTTCACATCCATACAACTCTATGCACAAAGGTCGGAAGGCCTTCAAAGCTTATAATGTAAGGCTAGGGTAAAAGGTAGGATAAATTTAGGAAAATGTGAGAGTAAAGGCATTCTTAAGGGAACCAAATCGTAGTAAATAAAACCAAGGTCAAAATTAAATAATGACCAATCATCTCCAACACAACTCAACTCAACCAAATATTCACCAAACAACCAATAATATCAACAATTCCCAACTCTTACAATCACGCTCATAAAAAAAAATTATAATTAAGAACTTGAGCGAATCAAACAAACTTTGGAACTCTTTAACACTTGATTTTCTGTTTTTTTTTCATTGAAACTCAAAAATTCTTGTTCTTTTGAACAACCTTCTCTTAAAATATTTGAACATTTAACAATTTTTTTCTTTTTTTTGCTCTCTTTTTTTTCAACATCATGCTTTATTTTTTCAAGAGAATTAATCTTTCAACAATCATCAAAATAAACCACAACCAAGAACAAACAATTTCTCAACACCACCCAAATTGTGCAAATAATAAGCACACTACAAACTCCCTCACCTCACTCACTAATAGCTCCCCCAAGCCAAGCTTGGGACTAGTAACCAATAGAGCAAAATCGGCTTGTAATGTGGCTAATAAACAATAAAAAGTCAAGGTAACAACGTGGGTAGCAAGAAGGGAACAAATGTATCTCTCAACAATTGCCACCTAAAATCATCTGAAGGCCACCTAAAAGAACAAATGCCTTCGTCCTCCTCAATGTGCATAATAATGAGCCATACAAACATTACTCAAAGTTGAAAACCAATACTCAACTTCATTGACATACCAGGAACTAACACACAATTCCTAACCAAATCAACTAGCTAAGCACCAAATCCACAAATAGTTGGACAAAATTGACTCATGTTAGGGCATCCAAGCAATCAAACATCAAATCATGGCTAACCTATCCACAATACTCATCATCATATACCAAGAACCATAACCATTTTCATGTATGGGGCACAGGGAAGCATGATTTATCATTCATTGGATCGTATTTTCGTACTTTTTTTTATATTTTTTAAAGCAATAAAAATCTACCCTAGAAAGCAATAAAATATATACTATGAAAGTAAAGAAAACTAAACCAAGCACACCAAAGAAAATAAAAAGAAAAGGAAAAGAAAGAGTACATGTATATACAAGAAATTCCCCCCAAACTAAATCAGACAATGTCCTCATTGGCTTAAAGAGAAGTTAATAACCCAAGTGACTACCCCTCGTCATCAAACTCGTAGCCACCACCATCCCAAGCATCACAATTCATCACTTTGGTACAATTCTAGACAAAAAGGAAACAAAGTGTTAGTAGGAAAAGAGGCAAAAACGAGTCAGGTTTACTATTTCGCTCATATAATTTTTAATACAAATGATAATGCAGTGATTCTGATTGCATTGGAAATTAGACTTGAAGAGCTTTACAACGATATGTCACACGCAAAATTTCGTTAAGAAACGCAAAAGATATGGTGTCTTGAAGTTGGCCAGTTTTGCTTCCCGCTCTCGCGCCCCCAGGCGGGCGAAATAAACTCTTTTTTCGATCGTTATTCTCGCGCTCGGTCAGGCGGATGTTCTCCCGGTAGGGCAATATGTAGGCCAAAATCCGCTTTTCTTCTGCGCCCGATCGGCGGGTGTCGCCCAGTAGGGCGATTTGTGGTCGCATACGGACTTCCTCTCGCGCCCGGTCAGGCGCCATCTCGCCCGGTCGGGCGCACTACAGCACTATGAGTCCGATTTTTTTCAATTTTCTCATTTTTCTCCACTTGTTCATCTTCAAACCCAAGCCCTATCAAATTTAGAGCTCTTTCTGTAGCATCCACTTTATCTTTCCATGTAGTAGCTTTTCCTGTGGAAGATATAACACAAAATACCGCTTCCAAGGAATCTCTAACGAGAGTTTGGGGCTTATTAGAAAAATTATTTACATCAACCACATCAATACTAAAGCACTTTTCCTCTAACATGGGGCATTTAGGGACATTATTTAGATTAAAATTAATAGACTTAAAAATTCTTGATTAAGACGGACTTTCATTAACTTATTGTAAGACGGGTTAAAGTTACCCTAAAAGTATTTTAAGTTACCTTTATATACTATGTACAAAAGTTTCTATATTCCTAACATAAATTTAACCTAAAAATACTTAATATATTAAATTATTCACATCACCCTTTATAGTATGTATCAATTAGAAATTACATATTATAATACAATCAAACTCATTACAAATACAAGTTACTTTTTAATAGGATTAAAGTTACCATAAAAATTGTTAAAGTTAGCTTTAAATTGATCGTCTTACAATAAAATTAACGTATGTCTGCCTTATAAAAGACTTATTGAAGAGTTAGGAGTACCTATAAACCTAGTGGATAAAAATAAAAAAAATAAATAAAAAATAAATAAAAATAAAAACCCTATTGGTAGGCATTTACTTAGTAAAACACAAATAATAGATTATCTCAAACTCATAACATAAACATTTACGATCAAATTTTTTTTCATATGCAAAATGTAAGCAATATACTTGGAATCCATATAGAATTCCATACAAAATTCCCACCTATGGGAAAAAAACTAGGTCAAACATGAGCAAGGGTTTCTGTGTATAATTCAACAACTAACATATACTTATAGTAAACATTTAACTTTGAAATTATTTATATATATATATATATATATATATAAAAAAAAAAAAAAAAAAAAAAAAAAAAAAAAAAAAAAAAACCTACAAATTTAAAATTCAAAGGGATACGTATGTTAAGTTTTTCCTACCAACTCACTTTGAATGTCATGGAGATATATTGTTGATACAAATAATGAAGCATTGAATGCTAAGTTAGATCGTTAAAAAACAATAATGGAAGTATTTAAGATAGACTTCAATAGGCATATTGAAGCATCACAAATCGGTGATGTTGTTACATCATTGTTCTTTAACAAAACTCCTAAGATGCTAATAACTTTTTTTTACTCTTTGCAGTTAATTTGATTTTCATTTTTCGAAAATTTGAGTTACTAAACATTCAAAAAAAAATTCAAAATCTTTCATCCCTATGTTATTAGGGCTTAGATCATCATCGCTGAAAATCTTAAGAAGCACTTCTTATCTTTATTTCCTATTATCAGCACACTTCAAATGCCATGTTGATAGACAATTGATACACCATAGTGAAGTATATTGACATTCTTATACACTATAAACAGTTGATCTTCATCTCTACTTCCTATTTCCTCTTCTTTTCCATCATCTTCCTCCCTTATTTCTTCTTACTCTTGGTTTCAACTTACTAACTTGGTACATTATGATCATCTAACAACAACAAAAACTAACAACCGAATATATCACTTTTACAAAACAAAACACTAATTATGCACGAAACAAACCAAAAAAATCCTAAAATGCACTACAAATCGTACACATTATACAAGCACAGGAATTTAGCGTCCATATTGAGGGACCAATACAATAATCAATTAATAGAACTAATCATCAATTATGCCATATTTAATTCCTACATCATGTTATATCAATACAATACAATACAATACAATACAATAATCAATTAAGCGCAAATAAAAACATGTCATGTTATCCATAAATTAAACATACAAAATTACAGTATCTCACACAAGCTTTCTATTGTAGAGTAAAGAATGCAATAGATCAAAACTATTATTGATTAAGCTTAAATAGTCATCCATTGAACTATATAACAATACAGAGTGAGGGGTAGCTCTAGTGGTTAGAGCTTCTCTCCTGATTTCTAGAGATCCTGAGATCGATTCTCATCATCCGTCCTTGTGGCTCTCTACACACCAAAAAAAATAAACATAACAATACAAACTATTTATTTGTCTACCCTCAACGAATCATAATAAAAATGATAAATGTACTTAGCTATATAGTTTATATCAAATCAACAACAAAAATAAGTTACAATTAATTATATCTATTTAAGCTTATAATTAAGGCAAACAAAAAAAAACGTTGTTGCACGCGATAGAACAACTAGTTGAATAATAAACATTTGAAACAATAAGTTTAGTCAAAAACTTTAAAAATACCTAGATTCAATCTAATTTTTGTTTTGTAGTAATTTTTCCGGCTGTAAAAGCTGCAGATAACTGAGATTTACTATTAATCATAATAAAAAAGTAAAAAATAAACAACATCAAGTGATCGAAATGCTAAAATATATCTTATAAGAAGATATATTCAAAAAGAATTTTAAAACCATGAGTAGACAAATGATTTCAACAAACACCTAGACTATATCCTCTATTAATAATGATATCTTCAAACCCAAATTAAGAAAATGAAATCTCAAAATATAAAATAATTGACACTCAAAATTTTAAATCCATAAATCGAAAAGTCATTTGATCAAATACATAAAACATATCATCTATTACGATTACAATATATTTAAACCCTAGGTCAGATAATGAAAATTCAAAATTTGTTAAACATAAGCAGAAATAACACAATATCTACAGCCACGTATTTAATTTCACTCCGGTTCAGCGGTGTGCATTTGACCTCTACGCATACCTTTGTTGTCTATGCTCCAACCATGATAGCGACTTTAAACATATTAAATAAACCTAAATCGAAAAACATAAGAAATGAGTAGATGTAAAATTATATTTAGATGTTGATGTTCCTAGTTGATCACTGTAATTTTCAGCTTCTTAGCCAGCGACCTATCAGCATTATTCGACCTCATTGTTTTTGAGTTTAAGATGATATTGAACTGAAAAATCTTTCATAAAATGGCGAAATGTAGTCGGAAATGTAGAGAACATGAGCAAAACCAAGATATCGATAAAATATGATAAAGTACGAGAAAGTGAAAATGGCGATTAAGAAGAGAAAATAAAGTGAAAATGGCGGAATCAGTGGAAGGAGTGAAGGGGAACGGGCTACAATTGACAATTACATAATGAATAAGTGGGCCGGACCACACAATTGACATGCTGCACGAATCATTGAGTAAGCCTCACCTAATTTTAATCCTATATAAACTAATATAACATCAATCCCACGCATATAAATGTACAAATTTATGAGTATTATCATCCCAAGTGCCAATAACTTTTACGAGCAAAAAAAATGATGAACAATGATCATATTTAAGGAATCAGTCAACCAATTTTATAAGAATACTGTGTTATAATCCTGCATTGGAAAATGTTCATTTTGCAAGAGAACAAGTTAACATATGCAACAAAACGACCAACACATTCAACGATCCATGAGATGAGAATGATTAGAACTGGGAAGGTAATGTTAAATTTAATTATTTATAACGATTTGTGCATCGTACGTGTTTGAACCCAGTCAATTGCTATTTGGAAGTATAACCTAGTTTACATATTGTGATATGAACTGATGTTGGCCTATTTAATAACACGTCAGCCGATTTCATGATTAACTAGCAATATCTTAGAAAAAATCAGCAATACAATAATTTAACGTAAAACTCTCTCAATGAAAAGCTGTAGTTTTTAAACCAATAGTACCCACTAAGAACTTTCAGCGATCATGAAACAGATCACTAACAAATTAAACACAAAGGACAGAGGACAGAAAACTGAATTTTACAATGGCGGTTATTTCATCTTATATTGTGAAGTTCATTTTTTTTTTTTTTCTTTTCCCCAATCATTTACATTCTGGGGTTTAATATTAACTGATTATTGCTCAAGAGGCATCCACTCCACTTCTAATTCTAGCTCTCCAGATTCAACGTTCTGGAGCTTCAATTGCATCTCCTGTTTAACTTTACCATCATCAATGTTTATAATGCTGTCTTCTACAAGGGCATTATCATGTGATTTCAACCATTTCCCAATCTGCATATTACCGAACATTCCTGGGTCTCCATAAGCCATCGCCGAGGTTATCAATGGCTGGATATCGATCTCGGCTTCACCCATGATGTCATCAGCTGAGAATGTGTCATGGTCAAACACTTTCTGCAGTGAAAAACAGAAACGAAAATACCAACCAAAGAATGCATCAGATACATAAATCAATATTTGGCACTTTGGCAGTTGCGGTACTGATGTGCTATTAACCCATCAGTCAACCATAGGCCATGTCAGCTGTAATATAATTATCATATGGTATCAAAAACATTGTATGTTATCACGAAATACCTTTCATATATTAGGGAATAGAATTTTAGAATAATCAATGCTTAGTTAATCATATTGAAAAAAAACAGAAAAAAAAAGAAAAAATCACATAGCATCCTTAATACTATCTTAAATCGTATTTCCCAATTTAAATGTTTAAAAAATTCATTCCAAATGAAATCTTTCCCTATATGATCAACATATTTCTATCAATTTTCATCTATTGATTAAGCTAATGTGCCAAAAAAATTTACTTTTTCCAATTTTCCGTACAACTTTATAACAATTTTCCACTAATTGAAATTCCCTATGCATGGATTCCAATTATTTATCATCATTTTTTTCTTCCCAATAATCACATTTATTACATAGTCCCCCTTTTTTCCTTTTTTTTTTTTTTCTTTTTTGTTGTTTTAAAAAGTGAGACTATTTAATGTAAAATTTCGAATATTTATTGTTTCAATCGTTTATTTCTCACTAAGATTCACTTATTCTGAATTTACTCCCAATTCCAAATAAGAAAAACAAATAGGATCAGGGGAAAATTGGTTTATCTAAGAGAAAAGAAATAAATTAAAATCCACATGCAAAAATTTCAGGTATCCAGAATTGAAATTGGTGGTTCCAAAAACAAAAATAAACCCAATTGTTCTATAATAAAGTTATGAACCAATCGGATATTCTATTACCCAAAAAATATTCATGCATGCATTCCAAAAACAAAGGCTGTTGAATGTATTTGTTCAGTTTAAAAAAGAGCATTATTGAAACCTTAAACCTATAAAAAATTTCATATATAAAGGTACAAATGAGAAAAATTTTATGTGCATATATTTTGTACTACATATTTTTTTAACTACATGTGCAAATAAAAAAAATAAATAAATAAATAAAAGGTTCAAATTCAATATTCATTCATTTTTCTAGAAACATGGAAAATGATACTAGATAGAGTATCAAATTATATTTAGTAAAAAATATTTACACATACAGTTACAAATAAGAAATTTTGTCAAAAACCACCTTTAAAATCCTTGTTTTTGTGAAAATCCACCTTTTAAAAAACATGTAAAAAACCACCCAATTAAAATTTTTGTTGTAATTCACCACCTCCTGCGGAAAATGAGCGTTGACTGCTAACAATTCAGTAGTGTCATTTTTTCTGTTTGTGGCGGCAAACGACAACAAAAATTTAAAAATGGAGTTTTTGAAGTTTTTTTTTATTTTTTTTTTAACGTGGTTTACCACAAATTTCCTTAAAAATATATAACATTTATCCTCCTCGCTATATAAACCTTCTCATAAATTTTAACAATTATATATATAATCGTGTAGCCTGAAGTTCCAAGTTCGATTCCAAGATTCTATGATTCGGTTTAACCGGTTCCAAATCTCAAATTGGAACTTATCCCTACTAATTCCAATTCAAATTTCTATAATATGACCTCGTACTTAGTTTTTTGACCCCTAAACACACTTAAGCTAAGCTATGAAGCTATCAACAACTTTTATTCATTTTATTTTGAATAATAAGATCAAATAAGGGCCAATAAGAATTTTAAGCTAATAAGGTGCAGTTGGTCTCACTTCTAAACCTGAGAATAATTAGCTCAGTTCAATTTTTTTCAGGAAACTACTGTGTATACAAAATTGAAGGAAGTACATTAAATCCATAATAATCAAATTCTCTGAAAAAAAATTATTACCAACATCAAGAACCATATGAAAAGCCAGTTTCTCACACAATTGTGTCACTAAATAGATGAAAGCAACCAGCAGGGAAAGCACATTGCACAAATAGCAAAGTTAATAAGAGCACCTGATGGAATCATGAGAAAAGAAAGGGCAAAATTACCAATTTTACAGATCCGTATCGTTGAGGTACAGAAAGCATAAGTTCCTCGTTCCAAATTGGATTCAGATTGCTCTTTACAACAGATGTTTGTACAGTCTGGAATAGTAAATTAAGAATTTGAACATTGGGAAAAAAAGAAAGTTTATACATTGCGGGTTTATATAAATCTGTGCTATCCGAAAAAACCAAGTATTACACACACCAAAAATATCAGCCTAGAGGGCATCAACCGTTAGGGTATGCCGCCATAGCGGGGAGGGGGGAAGGGGGTGATGCAGAATGCATACAGAATCATGCGTCAACCCCACAAATTCAAATGAAAAGGTTCCTCTTCATAGATCGTCAAGTAAGAGAAAAGTCAATTACAGGGATACCCAGAACGTGGAACGTGGCCACACTCCAGGTCATTTGTCCTGCAGTACTTTTCCGTACCAGTTCACAGAGGTTCACGAATTGGATACTCAAAGGTGGCGATCCATATCATGGGTTTGACTTTGAGATTTTCTCTTAAGGATTAGAGTGATACTTAATATAGTTTTTGTTTTTTGTTACAATTTCAAGTTAAATCTTGAATATGTATTCGTTAATGACAGATGGTGATGGTAACCTACGGTAGAAGAACATTAATAGTGTTACATTTAGTAAAATATGTTTATTATTTATTGCGATTATTTGATTATTTAAATTGAACGGAAACAACCCCCACATATCCTTCCTCTCATTTATTGGAAAGTAGACCCTTCTTTTTCTTGTATACTTTAAGAACTACTTCTATAGCGCTTTTTTTTCTTTTATTTAATTTTTTTTAGAAAATTTTCCTTAATTTATTAACTCCCTCCGCATTTTATTACTTGCTCCATTTTCCTTTTGCGGTCGTATTTTATTACTTGCTCTATTTCCTTTTTTGATAACTTTTAACAATATTTTACTATTTTCCTTCTTACTAGTGGTCTCCTCATCATTTTTTAATATTTTTAATATTCTCTCTCTTCCTCCCCACTTATACTCACTTCTGCTTTTTCAGATTTTTTTTTATTCAACCAACCCAACTGTAATCATAAAATAATATTTACTACTATTCATCCAAAACTCCTTGTCCGAAGAAATGGAGCAAGTTATAAAATACAGAGGGTTTATTAATATGGTTTGCAGTTGTTTATATAAGTAGGAGTCTTCCATTGTTCAAGCCTGAAGTCTAGCACGGATAACAATCATAAAAAATAAGGAAATTTTAACAACGACGAACCAACTTTTGCCCCGTTCTCCCAAAACGAACCAACCTTTAAATCTGCCCAAAATAAACCTAAGTTTTTAATTTTTCTCTCATATTAAACCAAGCAGGCAACTTGACCTATTATACCAGGTAGCAATCCACGTGTCATGTTCTCATTGGTTAATTTATTTTTAAAAAAAAAAATCTATGATTTAAATAAATTATTTATCTATATTTTTAAAAATTCTGATAATTTTTTTTTTTAAAAAAAACACCCTTCCATTCCCCACCATTGTCAGCCCTCCCTCCCCACCAACCACCAACCACCCTTCCCGTTCCCCCGGCTCCGGCGACCCCCTCCCTTTCCGCCACCCTCCATGACACCACTTAACGCCCCTTAAAAATAACCCCCCACGCTCCTTATACTATCCATCACCCTCAAAAACCACCACATCCACCACGAAAACCAACAAAAAAAATCTTAACCACCTCCATAAAGACCTCTAACCACCCTCGTAAACAACCCACAAACACCCAAACAAGACTAGATCTAACAACAATTACTCACAAAAACAACCAAAAACTAGATCTAACACCACTTACTCAAAAATAAAAGAGAAAGAGAGAGAGAGGAGTGACGGTGGTAGCAAAATGGCGGTCGGTTGGGAGGGGCGACAATGGTAGTTGGTGAAGAGGGCGGTGGAAAAAGTAGTGGTGGTAGGGTGAAGGGTAGATAAGTAGATTGAAGGGTGGTGGTTGTTGAAGTGATTCCCTTTCTTAAATTTAAAACAAACAACTACCCGCCGAGTGAAGTGGTGGTGGTTGTTGAGAGCCGGTTGCCGGTAGGGGGAGGGAGTGAGCAGTTGGGTGGGGGAGGAGGGGTTGGGGGAGGTTTGATTTTTTTTTTTTTTATTTAATATAATTTATTTTGTTAATTTAAAAAAAAAATTAAAGGAAAATAAATAAAATGACCGGTTGTTCAGGTCATAAGTCAATTGGGTTTAGTATGAGAGAAAAAATACAAAACTTGTGTTTATTTTGGGCAGATTTAAAGGTTGGTTCGTTTTGGGAAACTTGTGTTTATTTTGGGCAGATTTAAAGGTTGGTTCGTTTTGGGAGAACTGAGCAAAGGTTGGTTTATTGTTGTTAAATTTTCCTAAAAATAATCCAACTTCCCGGGTACTTTAGAAGTTTTCCACGTTTTTGTTCCATGCTACATTGTCCAAATCAGAATTTTAACTCCAAAATCTTTCAGCTTTAACAAGGGGCAAAAGAGTCCAAAATTGATTTATTTATGTAGACGACCGTAGCACGAAATACAAGACATTTTATAACTTGAAATGGGAACAGGAACTTGGAAGTTGGAACACAACCTCTAAAATACCTAAGACATTGGTTTAATCTATACGATTGTAATTTGTGCTAGGTTTGAACCAGGAGAAAAGAAAGTACTCCTGGTATCCATATATCAGTATATCTACCTAACATATAGTTGTAAACCACTGCAATAAATAAGTACAGAGTACTTACTAAGCAAATTGAGGAAAAAGAAGGGTCCACCATCTAAAAACAAAGAGTAAGGATACATGTGGTAGCTGCCCACATTTAATTTAAATAAACAAACATATTTTAGTAGTATTCACCATCCCCCATTAATGATCAACATCTTAAACATATAATCTGAAAATGTAACCAGAAACAAGTATCATTGTAGTCATCTAAAATCTAAAAGATGATAATCCTAAAGTCTGAGCCACGATATAATTTGCCACCATTAACGATCTGGTCCACAAACCTCTGTTAAATGGTATGTGAAAGTACAAATTTCCAAGATTGGATCGAGGAACGTGGCCACGTACCACGTTTAGGGTATCATTGATGTAAAAAAAATGAAGAGGAATAAAATTAATATCATATTTTACATATTTACCTCTGCTTGCTTTAATGAACGCATTAACTTGTTCCTAGAGTAGTTAAATGGGTGTAAGAACAGTAAGATAAAAGCAAGACAGATGCAATAAAAAAAAAATTAAAAATAAAAAGAAAGAAAATAAAAGTGGCTGGGTGTATGAAATAAGTAGATAAAGTTGGAGAGAGTGGAGTGCAAAGGTTTAATTGTAGTAAGGGGTAATATAATGTAAGTGAAAGTAGTTTTAGCAAATAAAAAACCTCAAAATGGAATGCGGGTACATTTTATAGTATTAAGGGAAAAAAAAAGAAAAAGAAAAAGAAAAACTGTCTGTGAAAACCTCAAAATGGAATGTGAGCACATTTAATATTTAAGAAAAAGAAAAACTCAGTGCGTGTGTGTGTGTCTGTGTGCAGGCACACAAAGGTGGGGGGTGTTACAACATGTCAATGGAAACATAGATAACCATATAGTAATATAGTCATTCGCATGAACACGAAAATGCTGAAAGGAATAACCAAACAGGCTGTAACTGACACTGCAATATCCAATGAGATACCTTGAAATAATTACCAAAATGTTAAGTTTGTAACTCACCTGCTGCCCAAGATTAAGGACAACATAAGGATCACTAGATAACATGTCTCTGACGGCCAAATTTGTCCCTTTTACTACTTTAACCTTCAATACTCCAATAAATTCTACCATCCCTTCCTGTTCAACAAGTTCATGTATCAAGAGTGTGCACTAGTCAGACATCCTTTCAGTATAGACATAACCAACGTAATGACAAAAGTTTTTTAATCATATCAAAAATCAATTTGACAAATAATACTAAAAAACTTGGAATGAAATTAATCAGAAAAGTAATAGCCCTATGTTTTTTTTTTTTTTTTCAGAATTCAACAAGAGCATTCAAGCACAATAGCTAAACCTAGGTTGGTCCACTAACTATCCTCGTTACATACATCTTAATAGGTATTAAAAGTTGAAAATTTTATAAAAATACAGTAAGACAGGAAAACTGCAATGATGCAAGGAGCTTTGCTGTGTCAGGAGGGCACTTAGTAGCTTAACAAAAATAGTTTACCATACTAGCCCCTCAAAACATGGGGAATACTAATTTATAGCTTTGGTTTCTGATTTGGGACATTATACATAAATTTTTTTCCCTTCACATTACAGTTCAAGCTCATCAGCAAGAAGAATAAGAATAGAAGAAACTAAAAGGACAAACTTACAGAGCTTTCTGATATTTTTGATGATTGTGAACTTCGGAAACTATTCATTAGCTTCTTGGAAAAGCTTGGCTGAAGCGATGTCTTCGCAGAAGACATTGAAAGAATTCGCAAGCTAGGTTTCAAGAATTCCTGAAGCTCATACTTAGATCTACATTGACAATTGACAAAGTTTATATATTAATAAATACAAAGTGCTCTGTTTCCACCAAAGCCAATGCTATGCCTAATTATATAAAGAAATCATCAAACCTCAACAGCCACTTTACAGTACATAGCTAAACATAAAGTGTTAGTGTCATACTGTCATGTTAAATGTATTGAATTACTCCAAATATTGTGACTTGAGCACAAAGGATAATATGTAGAGCGAGACATAATAAAGCATTAGAGATAGGCAATTTAGAGGGGAGACATTCGTATAAATACCGCATATTAGATCTGATAACAGCTATTTGAAAGAAAATTCAGGCGACAAACCTGATGAATCTCATACGATCATCATGACTTGCATCTGGTCCAGGCTTTGAGGATCCATCTGGAATAAAAGCCTCATATATTGCATTAGCTGCAGAATTTCCGCCAACCTCAACCATCGCATCAATGTCTTCATCAGACCACTCATCTAATGTCACAGATAAAACCTGAAATAAAAACAAATAAAAAACTGTTGCACCCTGAAAACCGCCATTAATATGGGAGGAAGTAATAGAAAAACATTTACAATTGAGAAGATTAAAAAAAAAAAAAAAAAAAGGATTGGATTTTGTTTAATTTTTATTTTCAAACAATGGGGTATCATAAATTACAATAATTAATCAAGTCAAATGATCATAAATTATACAACTATGGCAGCACTATAGAAAAAAAAATTCAAAATCATAATTGTAAAGCGACAACCATAGTTTTGGGCTACCTCGAATCTGTGAGTGGGGTAGAGTCAAATCGGTAGAATCGAATCGCAGGATTATACGCTTTTAGATAATAAAAAAATTGGGTTTCAAAATGATACTAAATGACTAAAACATAATTTTCAAGCAATGAGAATGAAAATAAATATTTAGTGTTGCTAACATAATACTGACAATACAAACTTAATACAATTTTATAAATATTCACACATCCATAATTCAAATAAAGTCAAAAATATTGATACACATTCTAACCTATTCACTAGAGTACGAGACAATTAATGTTAAATAATGAACAAAGTAATGTTTTTAACACCTTAATTGTTTCTCCTAATACAAAATTTAATGATAATGGTGAGTTTCAAATTAGTATAGTCCAAAAAGATAACTAATGAATGACAACTACAACAAGCTTATGTTATAAAAAGTAGTTTTAAAATTCCCAATGATGAGCTCATAAGGCCCAAGATTTATGATTTAGTCAACGAAATGCAAATGGTTGAATAACATTTTAAAAGAGCTTTAAATTGATATTTCAAAAGCTTAATGCCAATTTATATAGAAAAATATATAAGCAATTAACTAAGATTGGGCTCAAATATGCCACCCTTGCACTCTTTAAGGCCACATCAAAAAGTATATAAATGATATGGGTGCAAGACTAATCGGACTAGAAATAGATTTCAAGAGCATTCCAACGATATACTATAAGACCAATTTCAATTTCGCAATCAAAATTTATGGACAAAGATAATTAGAATATTTTGCCCAAAGTAAAATCAGTAGAATCAGAGTAAAATCAAAGCATTGGTCCGATCTTACCAATTCAAACCAATTCTAACGATCTTACCAAAAATTCTACTAGAAGACGATATTGACTATGATTCAAATAAATTGGGTGTATAGTACCGAATTGCAATTTTAATAACAATGGCGTTTATCGTTACTCGATCTATCACGAACACATCATTTCCATTACCACGACATCGTGACCCCGAAACCGTATTCTTATTTCATGATGTTAATGAACAATTACACAACAATTTTAAACCCTACTCCACAGATTAAATAAAATATTACTAAATTGGAAATCAAGGGACCTAAAATCTTCATTTCTAGCTTAGATATTCAAATAAATGCATCGAGTGAGAAGGCATTCAAAATTAATGGAGTATGTAGGAATAGTATTTGCTAAAATACACTATTTAAGAGCTAACTAATTCATACGAACCTGTTTTCTTTTATTTGCAACACAGTCTTTGGGAACGCTTTTTTAAGAGTTCAACGAACAAATTTATCAAAAAAATTTAACATCAAGAAGAGAGAATGGTTAACTACTACATGTATAAATTATTGTGATTAATTTGTCCGTTTGCATTACCTAATCTTTTCCTCAAAGTGTGTGCTATGGAGGTGTGTTGCAATTAAAAGAAATCAGGCAAAGTATAAAATAAATCTACTAACTGCTAAAATTGGGAAAATTACAAACATACTAAGATGATCAATATAATTTACTTGTGCAAGTACCTTTGATATATGAGTTCCAAGGCTTCTATGCACACCACAACATTTTAAGCATATAAAAACTCCGATATTTGCAGATCTGAAAAAAAAAAAAAAAAAAAAAAAAAAAGGAGAAGAGTTAATTCTCTGATAATATCAGCAAGCTGAAAAGAATAGAAAATATTCACTAATATGATACTATAGGTGTAGAAACGCAGAAGTCTTCTATTTGGTATTGCAACAAGTTAATATACGTGGACATGCTGTCAAAAAGAACTAGAATGTGTTTAATATTATAAAAACTAAATCAAACATATATATATTTCTCAGTAATAGTCATGCATATGGTACATCCCAATTACCATCCCCAAGGTTCTAGTCAAAAAGGGCAGCACAGCTGATGGATAAATTCTAGTCAATATGGATACATAAGAATATAATTACTTGCACCCAAAAAATTACCAGGCCCATAAGAACCATATGTCTAGTAATCTCTTTGAGGAATACACACACTACTGGATGAATTCCTTTGTACAGAAATTCCAACAGCAGTAGAAAGGATAAAGGGACAAAACTCGGGAGCTAATTCACTGGTCTATGGACAAACAGTAGGGGGCTATACTACTAGTATTAGTGGATGCTTCTTGGAAAATAGGGTAAGAATGACAAAATAATGGAAAGCAGCTATCTTAAGCCTAAGGGAGATTAAGTATTTGCAAAGGGCCCAACACAAGCAGAAATATAGCAGTTTACAGAAGGATCACAAAGAGAATCTATGTACTTAAAGCCCATAACCTTGCAGTTGCTGTAAACTGTTCACTTGCATACCGTTCTAGCCTTACCATTCACTATTTTACATACACGCGCACTTGCATACCATTCACTAAGTTACATATATGTACAACCACACGCACACGCCCACACACACACACTGGGTACAACTTATTAATATAGCCTTTATAGATACATCGAGTTTATTTCATATACAACAAGCATGCACTGTACACACATTACATAATAATATATTTGCTTCCTTATACTTAATCTTGCGTCTTGATCTGAATGCAAACAAACCTGTAAATTGCAACTTCACTCCAAAGTCCAAACAATTATATATAACTGAGGTCTGAGGATGAACATATTAGAAGCAGGGGATAATGGGATACACATTTAAGAGAAAGAATGGGATGGAGAAATATGGGCCATGACCAAGTTCCATGATAGCAGAAACAAGTTGATAGGGAAGAAAGTGAGGAGAGAGATGGAGAGATATATGTTAAGCTATTTTGGTTCAATCACAAGATAGTAACTACGGACAATGATGTACATGGATTGTATAGAAATTACCAGAATTGCCATTAATGAAATGGATCGAGTGTCTTCTGTTAAAAGTATTAAATCGTCGGGCTGAAATTTCTTCTCAAAGAACAGGTGCTTCTCAAAAAAGCATTAAATAGCCAACAAGAATAAAATTGAAACTAAAATGAGCATTGAAAGAAAAAAATTCTACAAAGGGAGTGTAGATAATTAACAATAATAATTTGTTAGAATCATAACAGAACAACTTACGCCCATTTAGGATCTGGCGCACTGCAATCAGCACAACAGCGGTTATCCTTTTGAAGCAGTAGATCCTTAAGCCTTCTTTTACCTGAAAATGGAATGAGGTAAGACTTCAAACATGCTTTGCCAACCCTCTTGCAATATAGAAAAAAAAAAAAAAAAACACCATGTATAATCCAATTTCCCAATAGCTCCTGAAATTACAACAACAACAAAATGACCTAGTATAATTTGCATTCTTGATAGAAATGTAGGATTCTCCAAGAGGTCTAAACATAAAGTGTTGACCGTAATTAATCTAGACTAGTAGAGAGGTTACAATCTCTTGCGTTCATTAATCATAAACCTTGGAGTTGGTGTTAAAAACCTAGGCAAGAAACCCCAACTAGTGGAGATAAGATGTTTGGGGATTTCATAACGAGAAGTTTTTTGCAATAATATGTAAGTACCTGAGGTGGGTCTACCAAGCTCTAAGCGGTTATTCATTGCTTTATTTATAGACTCCACTCATCCAAAATAAACTATCTTCCTGATGAGAACCTAAAAGAAAATCCAATAAAGACAAGAGTGAGAAAACATTTTAAATTAACCACAAAGCAATTGATGTTAAGTCTTCACACCAATCATCTAAATACAATTATAGTGTTATTACAAATTGTTAACATGTTTCTCAGATAAGACTAGTGCTATAGTATCATGCTTTTCTCACAATGGCAATAATAACAATTGCAGAGGGTATTAAGTAGTTCTTCCTCCATCCCCTCACTACAAGAAAACGGCTTATCAACGATGGCCAAGAATAGTCGGTATTTTGTCAAAAACGTCCAACACCCACCTTTGACCCATTCACACACCACCACGGAAAACCCACACACACCCACTGCCCCACCACAACCCACCATCACCCACCTTTGACCCACCCACACAAACCAAAATCAACCGTTCAAAATTGAAAACTAATTATCCCCCTTTTTCTTTCTTTCTTCCTCCAATAAATAATTTACAAAAACACACAAAAACTTCAATCCAACCCCCACCCCCCCCCCAAAAAAAAAAAAAAAAAAAAAAAAAAAAAAAAAAAAAAAAAAAAAAAATCTCTTTCATTTACTCTTCTTCTATAAATCATAAAATCAAAATTCAAAAAATTTCATCTAATCAGATACCCAATTCAATATCCAATCCAATTTACCCAAGTTTACGATTATATATTCATAAATCATAATCCAATCTCACCATTTTATTTTATTTCATTTCATCAACCCAAATTCCAAAAAAAAATAAAAAAAAATTCAACCCCACATGCAAATCCATTTTTTCTAACAATTTGAAACACCCAATTTACTCCGCCACAACAAGGCGGTGTTCTCATTGTTCAAACAACGGTCACAACTCTCGAACATGCCCAACTCGCGGCGGCACCACCACTAACTCTACCGCCGGCACCGGTATTCTCAATTCGCAATTATACAAAAATCTTAAGAAATATAAACTGAATTTACAATTATATAAACAAATTAATTATAATCAGAAAAAAAAAAAAAAAAAAAATTAGATCGATATTCCAACCTTGACTTTTTATTGTACGGTTTGCTTGCGGCGACGTGGGCTTCCGCGGTGGCTAAATGGTGGCTCGGCGGTGGCGTGGAGCGTGATGCGTGGTGGATGGATTGTGCCTCAGTGCGATGCGCGTTGGCGTGGTGCGTGGTGCGTGGTGGTGATTTGAGGAGAGAGAGGGGGTAGAAGAGGAAGGAGACCGGAAGAGAGGAGAGACAAAGAAAAGGGAGAGGGGCAGCTTTTTGATGACTAGTAGTCCTATCGCGCGCATTGCGCCGATAGTCCAGCGTTCTCCTTGTTGATGTAAATATTAGTTTAATTAGATGTAATTATTGTAAATTGTTTAGGATAGATAAATATTGTTATGCAATAATGTTGTTCAGCTATTGTATTGGTTATTTTATACTCGTAATAATGTAATGTAACTTGTATTGGTTATTTTATACATTTGTAGATAAATACTCTGTAGTATTATATGCTCAATAATTTAGTAGCTATTTTGGGTTAAGCATAAATAAATACTAAAACCGCTTCTTAGCAAGCCACCAATCAAGTAAATACCTCTTGTTAACAAATGATAAATGAGGCCATTACAGCATACCTGCCCTATTACTCCGTTTGAAAGCAATAGTACTTAAACAATGAAACTGATACGAGGACGAACTTGGAAGATTTGATAAATCAACATGAAGAAACATTAGCCCTCAATTTGGACTCAAATCACGCAATTCATGGTCACTTCATGGGTCATCAAAGTAAGGCTACGGTTAGCCTTGTAGCTTTCCTTGGTTTAGCTTGATGTTGGAGTCTTCTTTACTTAGTTATTTTTAGAGTTTGCTTACAAGTTTTTACCTTTCACTTGAAAGGGTTTTTCTTGTTTTAAGCACTTAGGATTTCTAATTCAATTAGGAATTGTTTTAGCTTAATAAATTCCTAAATTGATTAGGACTTGCTTTTAGCCTAGTGAGTTCCTAAGTTAGGAACTCACTAGGCTAAAAACAAGTCCTAATTAACTTAGGAACTCACTAGGCTAAAAACAAGTCCTAATCAATTTAGGAACTTTTTAAGCTAAAACAATTCCTAATTGAATTAGAAATCCTAAGTGCTTAAAACAAGAAAAACTCTTTCAAGTGAAAGGTAAAAACTTGTAAGCAAACTCTAAAAATAACTAAGTAAAGAAGACTCCAACATCAAGCTAAACCAAGGAAGGCTACAAGGCAAACCGTATCCTTACTTTGATGACCCGTGAAGTGGCCATGAATTGCGTGATTTGAGTCCAAATTGAGGGCTAATGTTTTTTCATGTTGATTTATCAAATCTTCCAAGTTCGTCCTCGTATCAGAAACAAATTGCTAATGAGGTAAATGAAATTAAACCTAATTTAACATTCACCCTTCCTCTTGAGTGCAATATTCTCCACTATCACCAGTCCCTCTCCCCAATTCCTCTTCCCCTATGGTTGAAGGAAAAAAAAAAACTCAAATCTATACTCTATATTAAAAGGCGTTCTGTTTAGGGGTTTTTTGTGTCCCTCGGGAGAGTTAAGTCACCAAGACTGTTTCGGGTGTTCGGAGTTCCACCTCCGACGATCAAGTTAGAAAGTGTTCGGAGTGATGTAAAAAGTGCGACAAGTAAAAATAGATCTTCTCGGATTACGAGATCAGGTGATTTCTCTGTTTTCAAGAGAATTGATTGTGTATTATTAATGAACGTGTCCCCAAAATAGGGTAAATCTCCCTATTTAGGGTCATTGAAAAATGTACCCCTATCTAGGTCATTTTGACCTAGATTTGGTGGGTTGCACCGTTTTACGGCTTTCTCGGGAATTGGGCCCTGAAGGCCGCCTTTTTCCCACTGATTAGGAAGGCCACGTGTCAGGGTGATTGGTCATGTTTGGACCTCTCCTAGGATGACACGTGTAAGCTTCTTATTGGCCCACGTGGCTTAGGTATTTTTACCTAAAACATTTGCCCCTCACAAGGGTGACGTGGCGTGCCACGTGGCGCCTGTGACACTTGTCACTCTGGTGTTGATGAACAATTTTGTTTTTTTAATTGTCTGCCTTCTGGGGCAATTTACAAAGATGCCCCTGTATTTTACCCCTCCTATAAATAGTCTTTTAGCCCCCACCCCCTTTTCCCCCTCCTCTTTGACCATTCTGAAAAGTTTAGAGAAAAAGAGAGAAAAATTTTAGAGAGAGATACTCTTATAACCGTCTAAGGCTTTTGTCAATCATTGCTGGATATCAGTGCCTGATACAGTCGTTCTATGCCTGACTTTTTCTTTTCAGAAGCTCTTGAGGTAACCATCTCTCTCCTTCTCAACTCTTTGTTCCTTTTTACCGTCTGAGTATATTGTTTTGAATAATGGATTCACCCACAACACACATGGCACAGCCTAGGACAATAGTCAGCTGGTCACCTGATACGGTTGAGTCTAGGACTAGGGGTACCGTCTCGGGCTGTTTGGTCCACCCCTGCTCTTCTCCGTATCCGACCGTCTGTGTGTCTGTGCAGGACACAATGGCCCAAACTAAGTAGACGACACTCGATCCAGATTATAGGGAAGACGACCTTCTTGAGGTGCCGGTTGACGAGGTACATGACCATTCCCTTAGTGCACCAATCACTCCGACTGACGATATCTTAGAAGAGTTAGATCACGGAGACGGCGAAGAGGCCGTTCAACGATCTAGCTCTGATGGGTCGAGCTCACTGCAAGCAAAGGCCGACAGTGAGGAGGATGAGGCGTCCTCATGGCCGGCTCGTTCCAACCCTCTTGAGACACATATGTCCGCCAGGAATAAGGTTACCCTAGAGTCGAGCTTTACAACCTTTTTAGACAATTACCCACTAGGGATAGATGGGAAATAATCGTGCCGCCTAAATAGGGGACAGTTGTTTGGGAGGACAATCTTGACCACGCTGACAATTATTTCGGTTGCTACGAGGCGGCATTTAAAGCTGGCCTCCGCTTCCCTCTCGATGAAGGAATACATGCCATATTAAGGGGCTATGACATAGGCGTATGGCAGCTCACCCCTAATTTACGGGTGAACGTGCTCAGCTATATCGCCGCCTGTGATTTTCAAAACATAAATCCCCACTGAGAGGCTTTCGCCCACATGCACTATTTAAGCCGTGCCCAGGCGGCTGGAGGACGTGGTATACTTTGACCACATATTCGGAGTATTTGATGACACTTGACAAGCCATCAAAGTGGACCAATTGGAAGAGAAAATTATATTTGGTTTCCTCTTCCAGCAGACGTCAAAATCATTTCCTCCGCCGGTATAATAAAAAGCCAGATCCCTTGGGGAAGAAGTGTGCCCTGCCGCATGTCCCTGAGGAGGGTTGGGCACAGATACTAGAGCCGGAAATTTTTTAAGACAACTACCATGCCTTTGGATGATGGCACAGAAATAATTGTACCCAAGAATTGGGCACCTCATCCGGATTGGCTTAAGGACGAGGCATTCCTCTCCGTCTGTGGCCTTAGTACTATATTTGAGAGATGTATGTTGACCACCTAACCGGCACCTTAATGCCGCTTCTATTGTTTAATGTAAATTATTTGAGTTTGTCTAACCAGCCGGTTATTATTATGCAGAAAAAGCTTTAACAATATGGTTGTTGCCAAAAAGACGCCTACCAAGTCCACAGCTGAGATTAGGAAGGCACAGCTAGAGAAAAAGCAGGCCCAGCTAGCGGCCAAAAATGACGGGGTAAGCTCCACCTGCCCCCCTTTTTGACATGTAGTGCATCTATTTATCATACTGAGACGACGTATCACCGGCTGTAACCCATGTGTTCCACTTTCAGGGTGGAAGCAAGAAAATTCCAAAATCCATCATAAAGATGCTTAAGCGGAAGCCTGAGGAGTCTACCATAGGCTCCTCCAAGGCTAGAAAAGCGCAGCCAACCCAAACGACATCCTACTTACCGCCTGGAGGAGACCGACCCACTTCAGTAGGCAATAACCTTAAAGATTTTGGCCTGAGTGTAGACTTGGTCGGCAAAGAGTCGGGCGTCCCAAAGGCGCCAAAGAGTGGCGTGCCACTCGATGCTGCATATGGTTCTGTAGTGGCTGGGGATGACCAGACCCTTTTGCCAGATCCTCAAGATATGATTGACTGCGTTGAACCCCCATGGTCGCTTGGGCCTATACGAGTCAAATATCAGGTTGCACAGTCAGGAGATTCATCCAGCAGCTGGCACAATATAGGTGCCGCTTATGCTACTATCTCACAACATCCTTTTTGTGGTGCAGATGCCTCTCCTAGATGGCCGGACCTCCAGCAATACTACAAACGGATGCCGAGGTGAATCACCCGGTCCGAAAAGGAGTTAATTCCTGGGTTGCATCAAGTTAACCTTAAACGCATCACCGCCTTGCTGGTTGAGGTAACTTATCTTTAATTTTCTCAAATACCTGTTTTTTTTTTAGAATACCGGCTAATCCCTATTCTTTAATGCCTGTGCTTTTGCAAGCAATGCTTAGGGTGGATGGGCTAAAGACTCCGATTAGTAGAAAGCAAGAGGAGGTAAGAGATGCCTGATGCGGGGTGAATTCAGAACCGAACTAGAGGCGGGCAGGTGTAATACTCCGTATTTTTATAATATTTATATATATATGTATATAAATTATTTATTTTATTTATTTTTATAAATTAAAATGATTCATTTCATTTAAAAAGAAATTAATTATTTAAATATTATGTAAGTGTGCATAAAATAATATGAGTCATTAGTTAGTTTATGTTTCGAGGTTTTTTGATGTTTCCCGCGGGAGAGTTACAACACCGAGACTGACCTCCGGCTGCCTGTACCTACAAAACAACGAAGAATCCCGAGAGAGTTATGCCTCCGACAATCAAGTTAGAACGTGTATGAGGAGTATAGTGCGGAAATGGTAAATACTTCTATCTGATTCAAAGAGAATTCTGCAATGAATATTGCTCGGTTTTTGTGTGGATTGAATGTGTATTCAATGTTGTTTTTTTATAAATGAGGATGGTTCCTCTATTTATAGGGAAGGGGACCAATTCTCCTTCTAGGGTTTTAGTGACACGTGTCAGTAGAGGGTTGGATCCCTTTGGGCCTCTCTAAGGCTGACACGTGTCAGCAGGCTATTGGGACACATGTTGTATTAATAGTGGTCCATGTGTTAGGGGTATTTTTACCCCCAAACATTAGCCCCTTGAAAGGAGTAATCTCTCTTTTAAGAGGGATTGCTCCTTTCGAATACGAGACCCTTAAGCCTCTTTGGTCGGCATTTGTCTAGTTTAATTGGGGAAAAATTTGATTGACTTGGAAAATTTGATACCTTGAATGGTATGACATTTTCCGAGTTAATCAAATCATAATAATGATTGCCGCTGAACTAGACAGATGTCTACTATTATTGCTTTTAGCCCCACTATGCTGATAGCCCCAAATTAGGCAGACTATCGACCATCAAGTGGGGGTTAGCGCGCAATATTATCTGACCATTGGCCTCTATTTGATCATCAGGCCATTGGCCTTCACTTGATCATTCGAGTGCATAACCGTTTGGGGTGCTTTTAAGCACCGCTGGTTATGGCATGACCAAGATTTCATGTGCCGTCTGTACCATCTGGTAGTAAGGGCAACTGTATTTTTCTGCTCAGAGTACCAGCTTTATTACCTTGAGGTAAAGCCCGGGGGTACCGCTTTGCAGAAAAGACCGGTTGTACTGTTTTGCAGTGAAGAACCGATTGTATCTTGGTTACAATGGATCATTCAAACAGTCGTGAGTTATCTTTAACCTTAGCCGGTTAAATCCGTTTGAGTTATGACCGCTAGAACAATGTACCACCCCAAATGGGAGATGCTAAATGGGTGTCGTCGGACGCCTGTTGGAGCAGTAAATTGTTTTATTTTAATAAGATCATCCGGCCATTGGCCTTCATTTGATCATTCCGGCTATTGGCCTCAATTTGATCATCCGGCCATTGGCCTTCGCTTGATCATTCCGGCCATTGACCTCAATTGGATCATCCAGCCGTTGGCCTTCGCTTGATCGCAGAGCAATGTACCACCCAAATGGGAGATGCTCTCTGCGACGAATTCACCCGAATGGGCGTCGCCGGACGACTGCTGGAGCAGACGGATTGTTTAATTTAATTTGATCATCCGGCCATTGGCCTTAATAGGATCATCCGGCCATTGGCCTTCGCTTGATCGCGAGAAAAATGTACCACTCGGAAGGGAGATGTTCTCTTCGACGAATTCACCCCAAATGGGCATCATCGGACGCCTCCTCCGGCTGGAGTAGACAGGTTGTTTTATTTTAATAAGATCATCCGGCCATTGGCCTTCGTTTGATCATTCCGACCATTGGCCTCAATTTGATCATCCGGCCATTGGCCTTCGCTTGATCATTCTGGCCATTGGCCTCAATTGGATCATCCGGCCGTTGGCCTTCGCTTGATCGCAGAGCAATGTACCACCCAAATGGGAGATGCTCTCTGCGACGGATTCACCCGAATGGGCGTCGCCGGACGCCTGATGGAGCAGACGAATTGTTTTATTTTAAATTGATCATCCGGCCATTGGCCTTCGTTTGATCATTCCGGCCATTGGCCTTAATGGGATCATCCGGCCATTGGCCTTCGCTTGATCGCTAGAACAATGTATCACCCGGAAGGGAGATGTTCTCTTCGACAAATTCACCTTAAATGGGCGTTGCCGGACGCTTGCTGGAGCAGACGAATTGTTTTATTTTAAATTGATCATCCGGCCATTGGCCTTCGTTTGATCATTCCGACCATTGGCCTTAATGGGATCATCTGGCCATTGGCCTCAATTTGATTGTTCTTCCGATGGAGGATTTGTCAATATGCTGGATGGCATTGAAATGCCTCCTGCTGATTCATGATACCAAGCTCTTCAAATGGTGACATACGGTCATCGGACGCCAAGCAACCGAGCTCGAGAAA
This sequence comes from Chenopodium quinoa, assembly GCF_001683475.1. Taxonomy (NCBI): domain Eukaryota; kingdom Viridiplantae; phylum Streptophyta; class Magnoliopsida; order Caryophyllales; family Amaranthaceae; genus Chenopodium; species Chenopodium quinoa. Next base: position 504,731 of record NW_018742211.1, on the reverse strand, counting down.
CGAATTTTCTCTCAGCTTATACAGATGGCTCTCCATTGAGATGCCTCCTGCCTTGGACACTACTCAGTGCCGGGGGGCTATACCAGGCGGTCATTCTATCATGCCGCTTGATTTAGATTCAACTTCAAGTGCTAGGAGGTTGCCAACCCATATACATGTAGCAAGGCTCCAAGCAACATACACTCGGAAAGAGAGCAAGAATTGCTGAGGTACCCAGGCGATTCCCTGAAGCCTTACTTGATGATACCCCAGACGGCTGATTTGAGCGGCTAGGCTTCAACCCCTATATATGCAACCTGTTTCATTGGAGTATGATCATGTTGTTGTAGAGTATGCAACCACAGGCGGTTGGAATGGTGAGACACATGCGACCCTCATCCAGTTTCTCCATGGCTCGGCTTGATGAACAACACTTGTGCTGGCAACACTTATACATGAGGCAACACTTATACAGGAGACAAGACTTATACAGGAGGCAAGACTTCAAACTCTACCAACGCAGAAAGGCATCCAACCCCACACTCGGCCATTACCCATGGCATCTCATGAGGTTGCATTGACCCATATACATACGACCATCCATGCGGCCAATTCGATTTGCTTCGAAGAGACGCTTGTGCTTACACTTGGAGGCCGCCTCATGATAAGGCCGACTGTTTCGAATACTCAGCTTTAAAGACTTGTGATAATGCCGGCTTTTTTTTTTACACTGATTAAAATAATCATGATAATGATTTAATCAATGATAAGGATAACTATAATAATGACCAACCATTTTCTAAACAATGATTTGATCAATATTAAAATGATCATAATGATGATCAATCATTTTTAAATAATGATTTGATCAACTCACTATTTTAATCAAGCTATAAACGCATCATGAGTATCATGATAACCAAGCTACAAACGCAGCTCGCAACATGCATACGTAGCCGGACTCTATGGTGTAACACAAGCGTTGCCCACCCGGTTTCATGAGCTAGACCTCAACCACACATACACATCCGGAGGTGAGGTAAGGCGTGGCCGGCTGCTTTGCTAATGTTGAGCTCTCGTGACGCCTTTTGAGAAAGCCCTCAAACTTTGCTCACGCATATACAATCATGAATTCATGGCTTCACTCTTGCATGCGCAACCGAATTAGTCTAATTGCCTTAGGCAATTTGTTCCTTCGTGGCTGCTTGGCCTACGCACAGCCGGCTAACATTGATCATGGTTGCTTTGAACAAACACCCACAGCTGGTCATGGCCCTTGAAAAAACACCCACAGCCGGACATGGGGCTAGAGCTAACAAGCCCTTGGCTCTTGCTTGAGCTATTGGGACGTTTGACTTGCTTGAGCTGACCGTGGCATTGAGTTTCATACACCACAACCGGTTTTATACACAGCCGAAGGAGATGGCTAGCCGCCTGGTTGGAAATGAGAAAATTTCCCCCTGGCCAACTGTTGGGCTTGCTAGGGGCATCACATTACTCGCACTCAAAGCCGGCTGCTGCCTGGTCAGGGGCTGGTTGCTTGAAATGCCGGCTGAGCCTTGCGACAAACGCAAAAAGCAGTTGTAGCTACTGTACATACAACCGGCCAAATGTCGGCTGACCCTATTGATAAGAATGAGTGGCAGCAGCTCTAGCACTTACATCCGGGTTATACGTGCCGAGTGCGTTTTTAGAGCTGGCGCTTGGTTATAACTGGCTTTGTTCTTCACTTCACAACACATTCGACTTCTTGTAAGTTCCGGCTGAGGTTTTAAAGTTGAGGGAAGGCTCATTTATAGTGCCTCTTGCATGCGTTCACTTGTATATACATAACCGACATTCATGTTTGATATACACAATTGGTTTGGGGCTTCCTTCGTTGCCATGGTGAGTGAAATGTTGCCGGCTGTATGCTCTCCAAATAAAGGCCGCTTGCTATATTCATACGGCTGCCGTTTGTATATGCTAGTACATGGGGAGCTAGGCATGGGTGGTGCCGGATGACACCATTAATTTATCCAAGGTACTTGGCCGGCTGCCTATTCTCAAATTAAGCCCCTACTTATGCATGAAAGGCTCTTCTATGATTGTCGCATGAGGTATCGACATGGAATCATTGTCATATCTGGGAATCAACGTGTGCTGACTTGCATACACACAACCGGTGAATGCTGGTTGTAAGATTAGAGCTGCCGCCTAACTAGTTGCTTGGGCACTGCACTTCTTTTTGTCGTGTGCTTGTGGTCTTCCAACCACTTGATGCCGGCTGATCCCACTAATGATGAAAATATTAAGAGCCACCTTTGCCACGCATGACCATGCCGCTTGTTTTCTAATCTCGAGGCTTGGGAGCGTAGCACCCCAGCCGGATAGCTCACAGCTCCTAACATATGCTTACAACCGCCTTGTAGCCATGTGCCGCCTAGCTTAATTTAGAGAATGAGCTTTCAATTGGTTCTAGGCGATCAACGAAGCGAGACGGTCTTCCATGGAGTGCCACCTCTCTGCCAGCCGCATGTATAATTCAGCCAGCCAGCACCGCCTGACCCTATTGAAAACAATAGCAATCATTTCGACTTTTGGCAAGGGTAGCAAGTGCCGAATGCATGGTGGCTGTGATGGTGCCGCTTGACTTGTGCTCATGCAAGGGGAGCTTTCTTTTTAATGGTGAGTAAAGAAGACGGACGAAGCACAAGCATTACATGCGGGATGCCATTCGTATGATCCCCAACCGGACTTCTACGCAATTGCATACAACCGAGGTGTATTCACTTTGCTTATAATCAATCGGTTTAAATGGCACGACTCATGCGTGCTAATGACGGCTGACCCCTTTTCTATTAGGAGCTCAAAAACCCACACTCATGGCCGATATACATAACCGGGGGTGGTGCCTAGTGCCGGCTGTTTTCTTGGTGTTTTCTCATGCCGTATGAACCTTGCGACAACCGCAAAGAGCAGTTGTGGCTGCTGCATATACAACCGGCAAGCTCCGCCTGACCCCCATTGATAAGAGCGTAGCGTAGCAGCAGCTCTAGCACTCACAGTCGTGCCTCTTCGTGCCGGGTGTGTTGAGTGGGGTTGTTCATGCATGGCTACCATGCACTACTCATGTAATAAGTATAAATATATACATAATGGGAGTTAGGCGGACTGACTCTTGCAATTGCAATAAATTAATTTTTTTATTTTTAAAAATCATAATAATGATATGATAGTAAGAATAGCTTACAACCTTGACCGGCTAACCCTTGACATACGGTCATGTGATGCTTGTAGCACTTGACACTCGGCCTTATGACGTCTGTTGTACTAGACAGCCGGCCTAACGACGCCTGTGGTATTTGGCCGCCTAGCCGGATGCTCGGAGGATGATATCATGCCGGCTGTAGGTGCTTGAGATAACTAACCCTTAGCTCTTGCATTCAACGCTCATGCGCCTATGCCTGTTGTGTTGTTTAGTAGCTGGATGCCGGTTGTACCCATTGGATGTCATGCTAGTTGCATGTTGCTTATCCCACACATGCATAGCCGGATAAATGGTTAAAGCAGGTCGGCTGCTTATGATGCCGCCTGCATATAGCTGGGTTTGAAAATACCAACTTCCTTTAGTCGTCATAGATATTGCTCGTATGCCAACATGCCTGAGCATGCCAGCTAACTGAGAGGCTACTTGGTGGCATGATGCCGCCTGTCTAAGAATGGGACAAGTATGGCCTCATGATGCCTGTAGCATTAGACCTTTGGCCTCATGGTGCCTGCTGTTCTTGATAGTTGGCTTTTGCAGACGGAGCTGCTAGTCCTAATGGACATTTTTGCCGCCTGACCCCTGAAAAGGGGCCGGGTGCATACATGATTGTCCACACGGTACATATGGCTGCTGAAGCGCATACTGTGTCGAATGGATTATGAGGGCCAGAAGGGACGGCCAAGCCGCCTGACTAACCCCCTCAGTTTGTTTGTGAATGCCTCATTGAGGTATTTTAGAAGCAGTTTGGGTAGGTCGACGTTTAAGCCGGCTTAGACATTTAGGATAGGGGGAGGCACTCGGTCTTTGACCTCGATCGTAGGCCGCCTCCTATCAGCAGGCCATACAGACTGTTGTGAAGCCATCTCGGTGGTACTGTCCCCACAGACGGCGCCAATGTTTCGGGGTTTTTTGATGTGTCTCCGGCTGCCTGTACCTGCAAAACAACGGAGACTCCCGGGGGAGTTCCGCCTCCGACGATCAAGTTAGAACGTGTATGAGGAGTATAGTGCGGAAATGGTAAATACTTCTCTCTGATTCAGAGAGAATTCTGCAATGAATATTGCTCGGTTTTTGTGCGGATTGAATGTGTATTCAATTTTGTTTTTTATAAATGAGGATGGTTCCTCTATTTATAGGGAAGGGGACCAGTTCTCTTTCTAGGATTTTGGTGACACGTGTCAGTGGAGGGTTGGATCCCTTTGGGCCTCTCTAAGGCTGACACGTGTCAGCAGGCTATGGGGGACACGTGTTGCATTAACAGGGGTCCATGTGTTAGGGGTGTTTCGGGGGTTTTTGGAGTCCCTCGGGAGAGTTACAATTCTGGGAATGCGCGTCTAACGTCTGTACCTGTAGAACCACGAAACTCCGGTTGGGGGGAGTTCCGCCTCCGACGATTAAGTTAGTATGTCTCCGGATGTAGAAAAGTGCGGAAAGTAAATGGGTTTTTTCTCTCTAACTCAGAGAGATTCCGCAATTAATATTGATCGGTTTGTGTTTTTATTTTTCTGAATGTTCAATAAATGAGGAGTTTCCTTTGTTTATAGCATATGAGGATCTGTTCCCCCATTAGGGTTACAATGCCACGTGTCAGCATTCGATAGGATCCTAGTGGGCCTTTGAAGGGCTGCCATGTGTCAGCACGGTATTGGGCCACGTGGCATAGGGGGGGGGATTTACCCCAAACATTTGCCCCTCACAGGTGTGACGTGGCTTGCCAAGTGGCGCCTGTGACACGTGTCACATTCCGGGAAGGTGACGGTTCGTCTCCTTCCCTCCATTTTTTTTTTTGAATTCGAATTTGAATTGGAGGGGGAGGTGACGGTTCGCCTTCTGCCCCCCTCCTATAAATTGGAGGCCTCCTTCTCACATTTGTTACTTTGCGATTTTCACAAAAATTACTTGAGAGAAAAAAAAAAGCTCAGACACTGGCTGCTCATTCCTGTAACTAGCTTCTTCCTTTAGACGCATCCGGATACCGGTTGAGTACTTCTTTGACCCTTTCTAAGGTACCGTCTGACTCAGTCTTTCTTCTTGATTGTAATAGAACCACAGCCGGTCTTACACCGTCTGGGGCACTTTTAAGCAATTCATTTCACATATTGCATTCTATAGACCCACAGTCGGTAATATACCGCCTGGGGCGTCTTCAAACAATAGTCTTCAAAAACTACATTTCATAGACCCACAGCCGGAAATATTCTGTCTGGGGTATCTTCAAACAATTGGCCTCAAAGATTGCATTCAATAGACCCACATTCGGAAATATTCCGTCTGGGGCATCTTCAAACAATTGTTCTTCAAAACTTGCATTCAACAGACCCACAACCGAAAATATTCCGCCTGGGGTATTTTTGAGCAATCTTCATAATTTGCTTTCTATAGACCCACAGCCGGCCTTGTGCCGTCTTGGGCATCTTCAAGCAATTATTTTCTTTTTTTTTATTTGCATTCATAAGACCCTCAGCCGGCCTTGTGCCGTCTGGGGTTTCATTTTCAAAAAGGCACTCTATAGATACCATATGGGGTATCTTTGAGCCATCTTCATAAACTGCTTTCTATTGATACCGCCTGGGGTATCTTTGAGCAATTTTCAAAAAGGCACTTTATAGATACCGTCTGGGGTATTCTTGAGCCATCTTCATAAACTGCTTTCTGTAGATACCGCCTGGGGTATCTTTGAGCAATTCTCTTTCAAAATGCATGACCATCTGCTTTCTTTGTAACTTTCTAAACAACCACAGCCGGACCTTTCCGTCTGTGGTATCTTTGGGTGATTTTCTTTGCAAACGTCTGACCGTTTTGTTTTGCATTTCAGCTTTCAAAACATACAAAACCGAAATCTTCTGCTTGTGGCCTCTGCAAGCCACATTTGGAGATAACGGTCTTCTACGAACTTCTTCACAACTTCAAAGTATCGCCTCTGCCCTTCGCAACTTTTTGAGTTTTTCCCGGTTGTATAGGTTAGAGAATAATGGACTCTCCCAACACACACACAGCACGACCTAGGCCAGATGTCAACCGTTCACCGGATACGACTGAGTCAAGGACTGGGGATGCCGTCTAGGGGTGTTTGGACCACCCTTATGCTGCTAGGAATCCGACTGTCTCTGTTCATGTGCAGGACAGAATGGCTCGGACAAGGAAAACGGCTGTTGACCCCGAGTACCAGTCATATGATTCAGCCGGAACTCCGGTTGAGGATGCTCCTTTTGACTAGCACACCCGGAGATGAGATACTAGAAGGGCCCGGGAGCTCAGGCTGTGAGGAAGCCGTCCAACAATCGGACTCTACTGAGTCTACAATGACGCCGGATGCCCCCCAAGACGATGAGGAGGCCTATAACTGGCCATCAGCAAATAACCCAACAGAGGCGCACATGAGCGCCTGGGATGTGGTGACATTAAATGCAACCCTCCCGGCTTTCTTGGAGAAGCGCCTTATAGGGGCTAGATGAGAGGTCGGTGTCCCGCTTGCAGATGTAATCGTTGTCTAGGATGACGACCTGGAACACGCCGATAACTATTTCGGCTGCTATGAGGCGGCATTCAAAGCCGGCCTCCGGTTTCCCCTCTACAAAACAATCAAAGCCATTCTAAGGGGTTACGACCTTGGCGTCTGGTAGCTCACACCCAACTCTTGGGTGAATATTTTGGGATATAATGCGGCCTGCGAGATGCAGGACGTGATGCCTAGCTAGGAGGCGTTCGCGCACATGCACTACCTAAGCCGTGCCCTAGGCAGCTGGAATGCGTGGTACACACTGACCACGCATTCGGAGTACATGATGACTTTGGAGAAGCCCTTCAAATCGACTAGCTCGAAGAGCAAGTTTTATTTCGTCTCTTCCCGATCTACGACTGCGAATCACCGGTTGCGCCGGTACAATAAGAACCCGGCTCTATTGGGAAAGAAATGCGCCCTCCCCAAGATACCGGCTGAGTCTTAGGATGAAATTATGGAGCCGGGGCTTTTTAAGAAGACTACGATGCCACTAGATGATGGGACACAAATCATTGTCCCCAAATTCTAGGTCCCTCATCCGGACTGGTTCAAAGACGAGGCGTTCCTTTCCGCCTGCGGTCTTAGCACCTTTTGGGACAAACGTATGTTTACTGCTTATTCGGTGTATTATGCCGCCTATATGGTGTTTGAATGCTCTTAACATTTTTCTTTACTATTTTGCATAGAAAGGACTTAAGATGACTCCTCTAGAGAAAACGCCGGCTAAGTCAGCCGCTGAAATTAGGAAGGAGCAACTTGAGCAGAAGAGGGCCCAACTTGCTGCTAGAGGTGGCGGGGTAAGCACCGGCTGATATTTTACCGTCTGTATGTCTTGCAAACAATCTTGATTCTAACTTGTTGCTTTGCTATCTTTTGCAGACGGGGAGCCAGAACGATCCTTATTCCTTGAGGCAGTTGGTGAAGAGACCGGGGGAGGAACTCCCCCCACCTGCTTCACAAAGGCGGAGGGTCCCAAGTGGTCCCGCGCTAACCTCAGCCGGTAGAACACCGGCTCCTGATAGACCCACAACCACAGGCAAAAGTCTCCAAATCCTGGGTTTGAGCTCAGGACCAGCTTAGGCCGGATCTAAGGAGCCTGAGGTTCCTTCTGGCCGGGTGCTTGCTGTAGCATCCGGCTCTAATGCGACTGGGGGTGGTCTCACCCCTCAGCCTGAAGCCCAAGGTATGGATTTCACTTTTGACCCCCCCTGGCCGCTTGGGCCTGTTCGAGTTAAGTCCCAAGCTTCTCAGTCGAGGGATTCTTCCAGCAGCCGACTGAATATAGGAGCCGCTTATGCCCAACACATAACACATATATCTAATGATGTAGATGTTGTTTCTCGTTGGCCGGATATGCAAAGCTACGCCAAGAGAATGCTAAGGACCATCACCCGGTCCGAGAAAGAAGTAGTTCCGGGTATCAACTAGGTCAACATTGACTGCATCACCTCACTGCTGGCTAAGGTAATATACCGGTTGGGGTAATTTTAGGTAATTTTGCTGATATACCGGATGGCCTACTTTTGGGCAATTTTGCAAATTGCCGGTTGTGATATAACTGAACTAACTTCTTTTCCGGCTGACTTTGTAGGTGATGTTGAGGGTTGACGGGATGAAAGCTCCCTTGCGGAAGAAGCAAGAGGAGGTAAGGGATGCCCAGAGAAGGGCAGCCGAATTAATTGATGTCTTTCAATATAACTCCCTAATGCATGAAATCCAAACTAAAGCCCGGGAGATGAAATAGGAGGAACTCATCCGGGAGCTGACAGCTGCTGCTGACACAGCCAACAAGAAGGCGGCTGACTGCGAACTCTAAGTTAACCAACTCAAGGCAGACGTCAAGGCCTTGGGGGAGGCTGACAAGGAGAATACTAGGCTGAAAGCTGAGGTCACCCGGTTGAAGGACGAGCTGGTTAAGGCCAAGAAGGAGCATCTGAACCAGCTGTCGGCTGAACAGAACCGACTGGTTACCGAGAATGAGCGTGATTGTGAAGCACGCATGAAGATGGCATGGTCCATGATCCACCTGGACACCGAATATTCTTTCTTCGACTTGAGGTACAAATACGCAATAGAGGTATTTGATGCTCAAGTTCTCGTGATTGAGCAGCCGGCGCCCTTCGAGGAGTGGGCTGGCTTAGAGGATGAGCAGGCAGAAGAAGAGGTGTCGGGTGGGGCCGGAGAAGCCCAACCTCAGCAGACCCAAGATGCACCTATTGCCGGTCAGGACTAGCAGTCAGAACAACAGCAGCAGCAACAATAGCTCAATTATTTTTTCAACTCCTACTTTCATCCGGCCTGCGAGCCGTGTAATTTTGTATCATTTTCTCCGAACAGGGGTCCGGCTAACATTTGACTTGAAATATTTATATATATATGCCGACTGTGTCGGTTTGCTTTTCCGCTATTTGTTTCAATATTTTGCAATTTTTGCCTTGAATGAAATTTTTGTTTCATTTTGAATTGATATATGCCGGATGTATTAGCCCAGTCTGCCCCTGGATGGTTGTTGGCTTAATAGTTACCAACTTGAAGGAAGCAGCCGTCCATAAGCATCCGGATGAATATATAGGCGATCCTTGACCGTTTCAAAACAGAGTTGAACCCAAGTTGAATCTGCTGGCTGTGCTGGCGAAATCAAACTTAGGATACGCGCTTAACCGACTAAGGATTACCCCTTGGGTATCTGACAATGCCGTTGGTTGGCATGCAGGTGGCCTTTGGCTGGACGTATGCATTTTAAACAATTGCGGATTAATTGACAAGGTTTTGACCTTGAAAATGGAAATGGTAGCCGACTATATTGCTTTTTGGCAAAAGTCGGCTGAAGACCAAGATTTAATTCACCGCCTATATTGCGTTGGGGCAATAATCGGGTATCCCTTGATTTTAACAAGGTTTTGACCTTGTTTATGGAAGCTGGAGCCGGCTGTAGTGCTTTTTGGCAAAAGCCGGCTGCAGATCAAGATTTAATTCACCGTCTGTATTACCTTGGGGCAATAACCGGTTGTATCTTAATTTTAACTAGATTTTGACCTTGTTTATAGAAGTAAGAGCCGGCTGTAGTGCCTTTTGGCAAATGCCGGCTGCAGATCAAGATTTAATTCACCGTCTGTATTACCTTGGGGCATTAACCAGGTGTATCTGGATTTCAATAGGTCATTCAAACGACCATGGGTTATCTTTAACCTAACCGGTTAAAGCCGTTTGAGTCTATGACCTGTAGAACAATGTACCACCCAGAAGGGAGATGTTCTCTTCGACAAATTCACCCAAATGGGCGTCGCCGGATGCCTGCTCATTGTTAGAGCAGGCGACTTAAAATATGTTGGCCTTTGGCCTTTTGAATAAATAAGTTAGGTACTTAGCCTTCTACTCATTTTGAGCAAACGGGTTCCCGGATGTGCATTGCACAGGTGGGACTTGGAAGATGCCCGGTTGTGCATTGCACATGGGACTTAGAAGTTGCTCGGTTGTGCATCGCACATGGGACTTTATACAAAAACAATTGAAATAAATTAACTCTTTCATTAATATACTCTATTTACAAAATATTTACAAATCCTTAGAAGTAGTACTTTTTCAAGTTGTCTACATTCCAGGTTCGGCTAGCTGGCTGCCGTCTGGTGTTTCCAGGCGGTAGGTGCCGCCTCTAACTTCTTTAAAAATTCGGTAGGGGCCCTCCTAATTGGGGGTTAGCTTCCCTTGCTCATTTACCCTGCCAGTTGCCTCCATTTTTTCGTAGCACAAAGTCCCCCACTTTGAGGGGCCTTTTGTGTACTCTTTTGTTGTAGGCCCTCGTCATTCTCAGACGGAATATCTCATGACGCAAGGCGGCGTTTCCCCTGCGCTCCGGGAGTGAATCCAATGCTAAACGCATGGCCTCCCAATTAGCCTCTTCATCATAAAGCATGACTCTGAGTGTTGGCTCATAAAGTTCAATTGGCAGGACGGCTTCAGTGCCGTATGCCATGAGAAACGAGGTTTCACAGGTTGCCCCTTTTTCAGTAGTTCTGATGGCCCAAAGGACATGAGGTAACTCATCTGCCCAAAGACCGCCAGCTCTTTCAACCTTCTTTTTTATGCAGTCTGAGATGAGCTTGTTGAAGGCTTCAACTTGACCGTTTGCTTGGGGGCGGCCAACGGATGCAAAACAATGTGAGATCCCCTGATCACCCAACCAACTCTTGAGGGTAGGCGTTTCAAACTGAGGACCGTTGTCAAAGACCATAGACATAGGAACCCTAAACCAGGTGATGATGTTTCTCCAACTGAAGGAAATGACATCCTTTGTCTTAATGCCCTTGACCGCCTTTGCCTCAACCCACTTAGTAAAGTAATCTACAGCCACTAGAATGTATCTTCTTCCTCCTGATGCAGGCGTATAAGGGCCTAAGATGTCCGTGCCCCATTTTGCAAATGGAACCGGGCTATAGATGGCTGTCAGATCTGTTGCCGGACGGTGTATGAGCCGGCCAAACCTTTGTCACTTGTCACATTTCTTCACCAATTCCATGGCGTCTGCCTCAAGAGTGGGCCAAAAATAGCCTTGCCGCCTGGCCCTCTTTGCTAGAGTTCTGCCGCCTATATGTGAAGCACAAAAGCCCGCGTGCAGATCCTCTAGCACCTCTTTTCCCCTTTCAGGGATAACACACTTCAGCAACGGCTGGAGGTAACCCTTCCTGAAGAGCTCTCCCTTGTACATTTCGAAGCTCAAAGCTCGCTTCTTCAATGCTGCCGCCTCTGAAGGGGCATCCGGCAGAGTACCGTCTACCAAATAATCCCGGATGGGGTCCATCCAAGCAGAGCTTTGGTCAAGAACTCCAATGGGATCATGCTCAATGCTTCTTTTATCCATGACCTCCCAAAAGACTGACCTAGGCATATCACAAGTGGCGGATGAGGCCAATTTGGACAATGCATCCACCTGATTGTTCTCTGACCGGGGCACCTGACTTAGATGAAATTCATCAAGTGTCCTAGCCTCATCTTTGACTGCCTGCAGATACTTGATCATCACCGGATGGGTGGCCTCACAGTCACCATTGAATTGGCTAACAATCAATTGAGAATCTGAGCAGGCGTCAACTCTCCTTGCCCCTGCCGCCTTACACACATGCGTATACCGGCTAGCAGGGCTTCGTATTCCGCCTCATTATTAGAGGCCTGGAACTTGAACCGTAGTGCGTATTCATACTTGTCCCCTTCCGGAGATATGCATATTATGCCTACACCACAACCGTTCATAGTAGAGCTCTCGTCTACATATAACTTCCAAACCTGATCAACATTCTCCGGCTGTGCCGGTCTTGTCATTTCAACAATGAAGTCGGCGAACGCCTGACCTTTCACTGGCTTTCTAGGCTCGAAAGAAATTTCCAGACTTTGCTATTCAATAGCCCACTTGAGCATTCTGCCGGATGACTCCAGGGTTGTCATAGGCCGCTTTAGGGGTTGGTCTGTGTAGACCACCACCGGGTGCGCCAAGAAGTATGGTTTTAGCTTCTTGACTACCATGAAAAGAGCAAGGCCGGATTTTTCAACCAAGGGATACCGCAGCTCAGCATTCCGGAGAACGTGGCCAATGAAATATACCGGGAGCTGGATGCCGTCTCCCTCAGCTAAGAGAACGACACTGAGGGCATGATCTGAGACAACCAAATACATGTAGAGAACCTCTCCTTCCAGAGGGCTGACCAGCCGTGGCAAAGAGTGGAGGTGCTCCTTCAATTTCTGGAATGCCACCTCAGCATTCTCCCCCCATTCAAATCTAGTCTTCTTCTTGATTGCTGGAAGAAGTAGAGGCACTTGTCACCTGACCGGCTGAGGAATCTCCCCAATGCCTTCAGACAACCGGTAAGTCTCTGGACTTCTCTGACAGTGCCGGGTGACTTCATGTCAATTTCCGCCTACACTTTGTCCGGATTGGCCTCTATCCCCCTTTGATCAATCAAGAATCGGAGAAACTTCCCAGACTCAACACCAAAGACGCACTTTTTAAGATTAAGCATTACATTATGCCACCTAAGGGTGGTGAAGGTCTCCCGGAGGTCAACAAGGTGATCTGTCTGAAGCTTGGATTTGACTATCATGTCATCAATGTACGCCTCTACATTCCTCCCAATTTGATTAATGAAGACTGTGTTAAATATCCGTTGGAAGGTAGCAGGCGCATTCTTCAACCCAAACGACATCACCGTATAACAGAACAACCCTTGATCAGTGACGAATGCCATCTTCTCTTGATCTTTCTCTCAAAAGGGTATATGATGGAAGCTTGAGTAGGCATCCATGAAGCTCATCAAAGCACGACCGGTTGTAGAGTCGACTAGACTGTCGATCTTTGGAAGTGGATAGCTATCCTTCGGACATGCCTTGTTTAGATCTGTGTAATCAACACACATCCGCTAGGTCCCATTTGGCTTTTTGACAAGGACGACATTGGCTACCCAATCCGGGTAGTAGCATTGCCGAATGAACCCGGCATCCAGTAGCTTCTTGACCTCGGCGGCTGCCGCCTGAGATCTTGAAAGGAATGGTGTTCTTCCAACAAGTGTATTATTCTGATAGAGCATTCAAAATTATCAAGAAGCTAATTCTTCAGTGAGATCAAGTGATTGGAATGCCTGGGTGGAAGCCGCTTCCGATCTGCAATATTAATGAACAATTAGTATTACAGCTTTGTCTTGACTGAACCCTTCGGGTCGAACCCAAACGAACTGCCGATCCGAACAGACGAATCAATCCGAAGGATTTGATGAGTCACTAGAGTATTACAAACACAGACGTCGGATATCGAGCCTAGGGCTCGAGACCGAGCGTCGCAAAATCAACAAGCAACAAGTTCGAGCGTAGCCGTAGCTCACATTGGCCTAGCCATGTGGGCGCTAGGCTAGCTCGAGCTAGCATGCACTTTGCATGGCTAAGCGCAAGCCTAGACGCACCATTCGTGCTAGGCGCACAAGGCAGCACCATCGCTAGCACTAGGTGCTTGCGTATGTGCATGCCTCGCATAGTAGCACCTTTGCTAGCACTAGGTGCTTGCGTATGTGCATGCCTCGCATAGCAGCAACAAGCAGCAGCAGCGTGCTTGCGTGTGTGCGTGCCTTCGCATGGCACAACACCACCGCATCATGCGTGCTTGCGTGCCTGGGTGCTATCGCAAGGCCTCGCATAGCTAGGCACACAGCACACCATCGCTAGCACTGGGCGCTGTGCGTGTGTATGCGTGTGAGTGCACGCCTTCGCATAGCTGCGTGCTTTCGTGCGTGCCTTCGCATGGCAGCACCAAGCATAGCGAGCTATGAGCATTGCCTAGGCAGCAAGCAACAAGCAGCGAGAGGCCTCGTCCAGCGCCCAGCACCCAGCAACATGCGTGGCTCGCTAGCACCACACATGTGCTGGTTGTGCTGGCTGGTGCGTGCTGGCCATGCTTGCTGCACACAGGCTGGCAGTGCTAGCTGGGCAGCAAGGTGGGCTGCCAGCTCACCCCTTGCTTGATGCCGGTTTGAGGAGAGTGGGGACCAAGGCTTAGAACCATGCCTTGGGGAGCAAGGCAATGGTCCCCCCATGGGTATGGTCCTAACCTAACCTCTCCTCTCCTCATGCCACTTGTTGATTTGTAATTACATTGTTTTGTGATTTATTTTGGAATTAAATAAATTAGTGAAAAATGCAACTATCCCACATTGATCATGAAATGGGGATACAAGTTGCCATTCCCTATAAATACCCCAAGATTGGGCATTTGGGAAACAATTTGAGTGGAACTCAAAAAGGCATCTCTACTATTGAGAAAACCTTTAAGTTCGTAAAACTCTAGTTTTATACTTGGTCTAGTCTCGACTAACCCTCGAGACGAAGATCGTTCGGGTCGGGTCGTGGGTACGAGCCGTTGGAGGCCGTCACGCTTGTGAGGCTTAATAGCTTCGAAGTAAGAGCTCGGTTTGCGAGCGAAGCACGCTTCAAGGGTATTACTTCTTTATCCCTTTTTTTAATTATTGTTTAATTATTTTTATGCATGCTTTATTGCTTTAATTATTGGGGCGGGTCTTGGGCGGGTTTCTCTTCCGCGTAGCGTTGGACGGTACGAAACCCAACAGCGGTATCGGAGCCACGCTCTTTTTAATTATTGCAATTTGTAATTATTTAAGGTGATTTAAAATGGATTTAAATTTCTGGTTGTGTTTTCTAATTGGATTAGAAGCTCTTTTAATTAATTTTAAAACTCGTATTTTTCTTATTTTGGCTGTCGAACCAAGATTTCGACTCAAATATAGTGATTTTTGGGTGGAATCGAAGTTTTAAATTGTTTCTGATCCTTTTAGGGTTGTCCAGAAGCCAAAATCCACCCTGAAATATGTTTTTCGAGGGGTTTTTCGTTTTTGACGTAAAATTTTAAATCTTTATGCCTTGCTTAATATATGCATGTTAAGTGTAGATTAAATGTATGGTTGCATCCCTAATCTACTGCAATTATAAACCCTTTTAAGCATGGTTATGAAGTCATAATGTGTGCTTAAGTTGGTATGTTCGATTTTTCACATAAACTTGTTATTTCACAATCGTGCAAATAAAATGCATTAAAGTGTGAATGTTTATTGTGAATGTGAAATTTTAAAGTTCCTTGTATATTAAAGATCCAATCTTTAAGTGTTTAAATGGTTGGAACTTTGATTCTAAATTCCATGGTTGAACCAATTTTTGGATTTAATCATTATTGTGTTGGTTAAAGTCTTTAAAGTTCAAGTACTTGTGATTAAATCTTGATTAATCTTCATATTGGAAGATGTAATTTTATTATTTTACACAAGTTAAAAGTTGGAAAAAAATTTCATTGGATGATTGGTTTTATTTTCCAACTCCCTACTTTGTCAAAATCATTATTAATTTGCATATTGGTCAAATTAATTTTGGGTGTAGCCCTTCAATTTTAAGCATAAAAAAAGACCTAAATTATTTCAAAGGGAAATTTTGGATGATTTAGGCTTGTGCACTATTAAAATTGAATTTAATTAAGTTGGACTTATTTTAATTTCATTTTTGCCTTATATTCATTCTAAAATAAATTTAGAATTAATTTTATGTCACACGTAAATCGGGATTAAAATCCCAAGAAATGGCACGCAAATCGAGGCAAAAACACCCAAGCGTCACCAAGGCTAGTTGGGCTGCCTAGCAGCCCGCATGTGGCTGCCTTGATGCGTACAAGGGTGCTTAAGCCTCGAGGTGTTGCTGTGTAGTGTGGCGAGGGGCTGCTGTGGCGTGCTGCCTATGGCTGGGTGCGTGGGCCTTATGCTGCTAGGCAGCGAGGCAGCAAGCCCCAGCCAGCTAGCCCACTGCTGCCAGCACCAGCGAGCAGCTAGCATGCATAGCGTGCTGCTGGTGCTAGCTAGCATGGGATGCTGCGCTAGGCGAGCTTGCTAGCAGCCAGCACCACACCCAACTCAAGGGGCTACCTAGCAGCCATGGTGCGCAACCCTCACTTTTGATGGTGGGCTATTTTGCTTGATTTGAGGCTATCGTCTTTTGCAAAATTTTGCCGTTTTAATTTTATTTAAAATTTTACCGAGCTTAGACCTCA
Source organism: Chenopodium quinoa (assembly GCF_001683475.1). Classification (NCBI taxonomy): domain Eukaryota; kingdom Viridiplantae; phylum Streptophyta; class Magnoliopsida; order Caryophyllales; family Amaranthaceae; genus Chenopodium; species Chenopodium quinoa. The sequence goes on along the minus strand of NW_018742211.1, from coordinate 488,417 downwards.
ATTTTTGCGGCTCTTGCAAAATTTTAATTTTGACATAATTTGGGTTTACCAGTTTAATTAATTAGATTAATTAAGGTGGATGCAGAATTTAGTGGGGGCTTATGAATTGTATCGTGAACAAATTGCGCCTTAATAAACATAATATGTTAAACAACTTTGACTAGTTTTAATTAGGCGTGTTAATCGGATTAACAACCTAAGTTAGTTACTAGTTTTCGCGTGTTGTGCATTATTACTTGTTTTTTGTCGTAAAATGCAAGGGCCATTTGAAAAGAATGGTGTCCTTCGAACAAATGTATTATTCTGATAGAGGGTTCAGAATTATTAGCAAGCTAATTCTTCAGTGAAATCAAGTGATCGGAATGCCTGGGTGGAGGCCGCTTCCGATCTGTAATATTAGTGAATAATTAATATTACAGCTTTGTCTTGACTGAACCCTTCGGGTCGAACCCAAACGAACTGCCGATCTGAACCAACGAATCAATCCAAAGGATTTGATGAGTCACTAGAGTATTACGAACTCAGACGTCGGATATCAAGCCTACGACGTCAAGACCGAGCGTCGCAAAATCAGAAAGCAACAAGTTCGATTGTAGCTGTAACATCACAATGGCATAGCCATATGGATGCTAGGCTAGCTCGAGCTAGCATGCACTTTGCATGGCTAGGTGCGAGCCTAGGCGCACCATGTGTGTGCTAAGCGCACTATGCGTGCTAGGAGCACCATATGTGCTAGGCGCACAAGGAGGCACCATCGCTAGCACTAGGTGCTTGCGTGTGTGCGTGCCTCGCATGGCAGCACGACCGCAACATGCGTGCTTGCGTGCCTAGGTGCTATCGCAAGCCCTCACAGAGCTTACAGCACCATCACATTGCTAGGCGTTGTGCGTGTGAACGTGTGAGTGCATGCCTTTGCATGGCTGCGTGCTTGCGTGCGTGCCTTTGCATGGCAGCACCAAGCACAGCGAGTTAGGGGCATCGCCCAGGCAGCAAGTAGCAAGCAGCGAAAGGGGCCTTGCCCAGCGCCCAGCACCCAGCAGCATGCGTGGCTCGCTAGCAGCACGCATGTGCTGGCTGTGCTGGCTAGTGCATGCTGTGCATGCTAGCTATGCTAGCTGGTGCGTGCTGGCGTGCTAGCTGGCTGCCAGCCCAACCATTTCTTGAGGGCCAATTTGAGGAGAGTGGGGACCAATGCTTGGAGCAAAGCCTTGGGGAGTAAGTAATGGTCCCCCCCCCATGGTTATGGTCCTCACCTAACCTCTTCTCTCCTCATGCCACTTGTTGATTTGTAATTGCATTGTTTTTTAATTTTTTTTGGAATTAAATAATTTAGTGAAAAATGCAACTATCCCACATTGATCATGAAATGGGGATACAAGTTGCAATTTCCTATAAATACCCTAAGATTGGGCATTTGGGAAACAACTTGAGTGGAACTCAAACAGGCATCTCTTATTATTGAGAAAACCTTTAAGTCCTGAAACTCTAATTTTATACTTGGTCTAGTCTCGACTAACCCTCGAGACGAAGATCGTTCGGGTCGGGTCGTGGGTACGAGCCGTTGGAGGCCGTCACGCTTGTGAGGCTTAATAGCTTCGAAATAAGAGCTCGGTTTGCGAGCGAAGAACGCTTCAAGGGTATTACTTCTTTATCCCTTTTCTTAATTATTGTTTAATTATGTTTATGCATGCTTTATAGCTTTAATTATTGGGGCGGGTCTTGGGCGGAATTCTCTTCCGCGTAGCGTTGGCCGCTAAGAAACCCAACAACGGTATCGGAGCTGCGCTCTTTTTAATTATTGTAATTTGTAATTAATTAAGGTGATTTAAAATGGATTTAAATTTCTGGTTGTGTTTTCTAATTGGATTAGAAGCTCGTTTTAATTAATTTTAAAACTCGTATTTTTCTTATTTTGGCTGTCGAACCAAGATTTCGACTCAAAAATAGTGATTTTTGGGTGGAATCGATGTTCTAAATAGTTTCTGACCCATTTAGGGTTGTCCAGTTGCCAAAATCCACACTGAAATATGTTTTTCGAGGGGTTTTTTCGTTTTTGACGTAAATTTTTAAATCTTTATGCCTTGATTAATTGATGCATGTTAAGGTAGATTAAATGTATGGTTGCATCCCTAATCTACTGCAATTATAAACCCTTTTAAGCATGGTTATGAAGTCATAATGTGTGCTTAAGTTGGTGTGTTCAATTTTTCACATAAACTTGTTGTTTCACAATCATGCAAATAAATTGCATTAAAGTGTGAATGTTTATTGTGAATGTGAAATTTAAAGTTCCTTGTATATTAAAGATCCAATCTTTAAGTGTTTAAATGATTGGAACTTTGATTCTAGATTCTATGGTTGAACTAATTTTTGGATTTAATCATTTTTGTGTTGATTAAAGTCCTTAAAGTTGAAGTCCTTGTGATTAAATCTTGATTAATCTTCATATTGGAAGATGTAATTTTATTATTTTACACAAGTTAAAAGTTGGAATTAAATTTCATTGGATGATTGGTTTTATTTTCCAACTCCATACTTTGTCAAAATCATTATTAATTTGCATATTGGTCAAATTAATTTTGGGTGTAGCCCTTCAATTTTAAGTATAAAGAATGACCTAAATTATTTCAAAAGGGAAATTTTGGATGATTTAGGCTTGTGCACCATTAAAATTGAATTTAATTAAATTGGACTTATTTTAATTTCATTTTGCCTTAAATTGATTCTAAAATAAATTTAGAATTAATTTTATGTCACACGTAAATCGGGATTAAAATCTCGAGAAACGGCATGCAAATCGAGGCAAAAACACCCAAGCGTCACCAAGGCTAGCCGAGCTGCCTAGCAGCCCGCATGTGGCTGCCTTGATGCGCACAAGGGTGCTCAAGCCTCGAGGTGTTGCTGTGTAGTGTGGCAAGGGGCTGCTGTTGCGTGCTGCCTATGGCTGGGTGCGTGGGCCTTAGGCTGCTGGAGAGCTTGTCCGTGCTGCTGGGCATCGAGGCAGCAAGCCCCAGCCACCCAGCCCACTGTTGTCAGCGCCAGCGAGCAGCTAGCTAGCAAGGCACGTTGCACTAGGCGAGCTTGCTAGCAGCAAGCACCAGACGCAACACAAGGGGCTACCTAGCAGCCATGGTGCGAAGCCCTCAAGTTTTGATGGTGGGTTATTTTGCTTGATTTGAGGCTATCGTCTTTTGCAAAATTTTGCCGTTTTAGTTTTATTTAAAAAATTTTAACGAGGTTAGACCTCGATTTTTCTAGCTCTTGCAAAATTTTATTTTTGACAAAATTTGGGTTGACCGGCTTAATTAATTAGATTAATTAAGTTGGATGCGGAATTTAGTGGGATCTTGAGTAATTTCGTGAACAAATTGCGCCTTTATAAAAATAATATGTTAAACAACTTTGACTAGTTTTAATTAGGCGTGTTAATCGGATTAACAACCTAAGTTAGTTACTAGTTTGCGTGTTGTGCAATTTTACTTGTTTTTCGTCGTAAAATGTGCAATTTTACTTGTTTTTCATCGTAAAATGTATGGGCCATTCACATATAGTGAATGGATGAATGGAAAGTATATTGTTTCACAGGTTTCGTGAAAAATGGCAACTAGTGGGGCCTGATTAGGATAGAATATATGGACTGCGATCTGTTACGTATTTTTGTTAATCTTGATACGGTCTGCGTACCGTTAAGTATTTTTGTACCTTAATATTTAGATTAATCCTAGTCGTAGTAGTTAGTAGTTTTATTTCGGAAAAGATGTCTCAATACGGCGTTTCGATGAAGACGAGCCAAGATGAAGACCCTTGAAGATTTGAAGATTTCAAGGGGTCATGCTAGTTGCCAAATGCATCTAATTTTATGCTTTATATATATATATATATATATATATATATATATATATATATATATATATCATTGTGCTTATATATGTTTGAATGTTAGATGCATGTCTAGGATTTCAAATGTTGCGATGATTAGTTAAGTTCACTTAAATCAACCAACATAGAAACCCTAGGTCCCTTAAAATATTGAGCTAAAATTTGCCGTTCCAAGAACAACACTTACCTAACTAATGCGCGTACGTGATGGGCGACGCCAAAGCAAGGCATCACTACTTCCCTAGGAACATAAGGTATACTAGGTATACGATTTGATCTTGGTTAAGCTCAAAGATATCAGTAAGGAGTCCTTAGATGTCGTGGAAAAAGAGATAAAATGTCAAGAATTCATTAGATGCGACATTTTATCAAACCGAGAGTAGCTTAGAGCTATTAGCAATTAGATTGCTTACCCTAAAATATCTAGTGTAAGATAAGGCAAAACATGCTTAATCACTTTTTGATTTTTGGGATCTCGGAATCATTTTATTCTCGCCAAAGGGGACAAATTATTAATGCGTGGATAAAATGCTCAATAAGATTGAAAATTTGCATGAACGCTTTTAAAATTTCAAACTTATTGGTTTATGAATGGTTTTTCATTTCAAATTCTTTCAATTGTAGAACCATGTCTGCAAGTAAATCAAACAACAATTCTATGTGCCCGGAACTCCCCGACAATTTGGCCTTTTGCCTTAACTTGGTCAACTTCAAGGAGTGGGAGGAGGAACTCATGAAAACTCTTCGGAATTGTTCCTTGGAGTACACTCTTGACACTCCCATTCCAACCTTCTTCTCTAAGGGGATCATGATTAATGAGGCTCATGAAGAATGGTCTTCCATATGCAAGAAAGTCTCACGACTTATGGCTAATTCCATCCCGGAAGATTGGAAGGAAAAGCTCTCCTTCTATTTCCCGGACATGTTCCTCAAAGGACTTGAGGACGTTGTCAACATAAGAGTCACCAAGAGTGACAATGGACTCGTGTTTGACTTGACTAGGTCACTTTTGAACATGAAGATAAAGCCACTGAAAAAGGGTTGTCTTGCTAAGGAAAGGTACCGACTTTGGTTAAGGGTATGTAATACCAAGTTGAGACCCGGTATGCCCATTCGACCTCATGTGCTTAGAATGACTAGGCTCTTCAAGCACATGAAGCTTCTCGAAATTCCATTGGAAGATGAGATGGCAGGTCACATTTTGCTTACTTCTCTCCACTCGGGCTATGATGCTCTCAAGGCACATATAGCTGCGGAAGAGGAGGCTCACTCTTTAAGAGTTGTGGTAGAGAGGCTTCTCTGAGCCACCTCTCATGGAGCAAGCAAAAGACCCTTGAAGAAGAAGGTCAAAGTGAAGATGCGATGCTTCTATTATGGTGAACAAGGTCACTACAAACGAGAATGCAAGATCTTTCGCAAGGATGAGGAGGAGAGGAATATGGCATCTGCCTCAGGTATCTTCCTTAACACTTGTGTTTAAAGCTATTCATAGGTATTGGATACCAAATATGACTCACTTTACGTTGCCTTTTCAGGAACTAAGTGAGAAGGCTTCACAAGTGGATGTGCAACTAAGAGCGGACGACGAAGATGGTCCTTTGGTCATGCTTGTAGGCACATTTATTTTGTCTATAACTTGTAATTAAACTAATCTTAGTTTCATCATGCTTTTGAACATACTATGATCAATTGTGTTGGACACCAAGTTGTTTTGATCGTAAGACTTTTGACAATAGCTGTCTTGTTTATATATGTTCAATGGGAATTGCATGTTTTTACATATGATTAGACAAATGTTGATACCGCTGACAAACTAAGACAATTCATAGTAGATATGGTTATGTCTACCTTGTGTCGAATAAATCTGAATCCTTTGAGAAATTCAAAGAATTTCAGAGTGAAGTTGAGAATCAACTTGGCAAGAAAATTAAAGCACTTCGATCAGATCGAGGTGGCGAATATTTGAGCCATGAATTCGACGATCACTTGAAAGAAAATGGTATTCTTTCAGAGTTGACACCTCCTGGAACTCCTCAATGGAACGGAATGTCCGAAAGGAGAAACCGAACCTTGTTAGACATGGTTCGATCAATGATGGGTCTTAGTGAACTTCCTATCTCTTTCTGGGGACACGCACTACTACCTGCGGCACTAACACTAAACCGTGCTCCGTCAAAAGCTGTCGAAGAGACTCCATATGAGTTATGGACTAAGAAACCTCCGAGGTTGTCTTTTCTTAAGATTAGGGGTTGCGAAGCATATGTCAAGCGATTTATTTCTGACAAGCTTCACCCAAAATCGGACAAGTGTTTTTTTGTGGGCTACCCAAAAGAAACCAAAGGGTATTACTTCTACAATAAATCCAAGAACAAAGTTTTGTTGCTCGTGATGGTGTCTTCTTGGAGAAGGAACACCTTTCCAAAATGACAAGTGGGAGGAAAATCGAACTCGACAAAGTTCGAGAGGACGAGCAACAATGTCAACCTGATAAAACTGACAATTAAAATGCTTTAGAAGCAGTTGATAAGATTGGTCAGAATCAAACAGACAATGTAAATTCTCAACCTATTACCCTTCGTAGGTCGCAACGGCCAAGATCTCAACCAGACAGATACCTTGGTATTGTCTTAATCGAAGATCTGGACATCCTAGTTATGGATGGAGATGAGCCAGCAACATACAAACAAGCTATGATGAGCCCCGACTCTGCTAAATGGCAAAAGGCCATGAAATCTGAGATGGACTCCATGTCTGAAAATCAAGTCTGAGCCTTGGTAAATTTTTTCGAACGTTACACACCCATCGGTTGCAAATGGATTTTGAAATTGGAAACAGACAAAGATGGAAATGTATCAGTATACAAAGCTAGACTGGTGGAAAAGGTTACAGGAAAATCCACGGGATTGATTATGATGAAACCTTTTCGCAAGTCGCAATGCTTAAGTCCGTTCGGATCATCCTAGCAATTGCTGCATATTACGATTACGAAATATGGAAAATGGACGTTAAAACCGCCTTCCTTAATAGGATTTTGTAAGAAACTGTGTATATGACATAGCCGGATGGTTTTGTTGATCCTAGCAACGCTGGAAAGGTATGCAAGATTAAGAAGTCCATTTATGGACTGAAGTAGGTTAGCAGAAGTTGGAATCTGCGATTTGATGAAGCCATTAGTAAGTTTGGGTTCAAGAATCCAGACGAGTCTTGTGTTTACAAGAAGGTCAGTGGGAGTGACATCGCATTCCTAGTCCTGTATGTCGATGACATATTGCACATTGGAAACAACACAAAATTACTAGAGTCTGTAAAGGGCTTGCTAGGAAAGTGCTTTTCAATGAAGGACTTAGGAGAGGCACAGTACATATTGGGCATCAAGATCTATAGGGATAGATCTAAGAGGATGATTGGATTAAGCCAGAGTACTTACATTGATAAAGTACTGGCACGATTCAGCATGGAGAATGCCAAGAGAGGGCACCTACCCATGTCCCATGGCGTAACTCTCAGCAAGAAACAGTGTCCACAGACACCTGTTAAGCGGGAGAGAATGAATCAGATTCCATATGCTTCGCGAATTGGATCGATCATGTATGCCATGATATGTACTAGGCCTGATGTGTCGTACGCCTTAAGTGCTACGAGCTGATACCAATCAGACCCAGGAGAGGTGCATTGGACTGCAGCCAAGAATATCCTAAAGTACCTGAAAAGGAACAAGGATAAATTCATGGTCTATTATGGCCATAAAGACTTGGTTGTTGAAGGTTACACCGACGCTAGCTTCCAGACTGACAGAGACGACTTCAAGTCACAGTCATGGTATATATTTTGCCTAAATGGAGGAGCGTTTAGTTGGAAGAGTGCCAAGAAAAGCACCACTGCAAATTCTACAACTAAAGCCGAATACTTGGCAACTTCGAAAGCAGCTAAGGAGGCAGTTTGGATTCGTAAGTTCGTTAGTGAACTTGGTGTTGTACCCTTCATCAAGGGTCCAATAGATCTTTATTGTCACAACAATAGAGCTATTGCTCAGGCCAGAGAGCTAAGAGAGCACCAGAAGGTCAAACATGCCTAAAGGCGATTACACATGATAAGGGAATGGAGATCCGAAGGTGAAATCAGAATTTGTAAGATCGGAACGGATGATAATGTGGCCGATCCTTTGACTAAACCTCTGCCTCAAGTGAAGCACAACAAGCACGTCGAGGCAATGGGAATCAAGTACGTTGGAGATTGGCTTTGAATTCCCTGTACATGTGTTTTAATTAAACTAGATGTCTTAATGTAAAACACTATGTAGAAACCATTCATTTATGGAGTAATTAATTTTTCATGCAAAAAATTACTATTCACTCCATTTCTATTTAATTGTGGTTTAGAATTAAATAATGAGTCCATTCGGTTTTTGAGAATATTCAAAACAGGGTATCAAGACCATGTCTTGGATAAAGAAACACCTGTTAAGTGAACACTGAATATTTAAATCGAAAATTATCCCTAATCGAGGTCATTTAACTGATGGACGATTAATGACCACTGGAGATTAGTGTGTAGTATGATTTACAACACCGTTTCTTGTGCTGCAAGGACATAGTAGTCATAAACCATTTGCACAGGTGCTAGTTTAGAACTGCACCGGATCGACCTATGAGAGTACTTTAAGAGATTTAAAAACGCCATTAGTACATTTCTCATTATAGCTATTGGAACCTGTTTCCTCAACCATGAGTATTGGGAAGTTCTCTTGTTTGAGTACTAGTCTCTTTGATGTTGTCAAACGTCCGCCGTAACTGGGGATTATAACGGGAACACTCAGGAGATTAGGTTCTCTTAGTAAGAGAGGCTTGCAGTACAAGACTGGGAATGTCCCCCTATTAACAATAGGGAATATGTCTCGGTTTGGGAGCGAAGCACGCTTCAAGGGTATTACTTCTTTATCCCTTTTCTTAATTATTGTTTAATTATGTTTATGCATGCTTTATTGCTTTAATTATTAGGGCGGGTCTTGGGCGGGTTTCTCTTCCGCGTAGCGTTGGACGCTACAAAATCCAACAGAACTCTTCTCGCCGTGGTTCCTTTTCTTTTGCCTAACCGGCTTCTTTTTTAGATCCACGGTAAGTTTGTAGACAACAAGATCTGGGCTGACGCTTGGCATCTCTTCCCCTTCAAAGGCAAAGATATCTTTGAATTCTTTTAGCAGGTGGTGCAAGTCTGCACCCAACTTTGCAAAAGCAACTGTCCCCACTTTTACGGTCCTTTCCGGACGGCTGTCATCTAGAATAATATCAATAGCATCACCAGCCGGTTGGGGACGGAGATCCTCTTATCGCTCCCCGATTAGTGATTGTTATTGCTTCTCTTTTTTGGCCGCCACCAGATGGTCCGCCTTTCTCTTTTTGCCGGCTGCTTTGGGAGCAGGCGCGGCTTCCTTGTCATCAAGGTCCATGGGCTCCTCGTTATGGCTGGCTGCAATAGCATTCGGCTTTACGTCTGAGAGGTAGCACTCCCTAGCCGTCTTCTGGTCCCCGTTCAGGGAACCCACTGACCCATCATCCCTTTCAAACTTAATCAGCATGAGGGATGGGATGATGACTGACTTGGACTCGTTGAGGGTAGGACGGCCCAAAATGAGATTGTAGGCGTTCAATTCCTCGACCACCAAAAACTTGACGACCATGTGCCGTCCTTCCTCCTTCTCTCCTAGTCGGATGGGTAGGTCAATCCTCGCCACCGGATGCACTACTCCTCCCCCAAAGCCGACTAGGGGGTGAGAAGCCTTGTGCATACTGCTAGGCTTGTACTTGAGCTTTGCCAAGCACATATAGCTGATCAGGTCAGACAAGCTCCCGGTATCGATGAGGATCCGACCCACTCGCTGGTTGGAATCCTTGCATTCGATGACAATTGGGTCATCATGGGGCCGCCTAACCATACCCCGATCCTTCTCAGAGATGAAGACCTCAAGGAAGGTGTCTTTCGACGCCTGGCCCTCATCCTCTGGGTTGGATAGTTTTCGGACGTTATCCTTGGTACCCCAGATGGTAGGACCACCGCTTGCGAAGCCGTCTATGGTGAAGATGTGCTCTTGATTAGTGTCAGAGCTCACAGCCGGCTTCTTTGACAGTTGTCCATTGTTGGGTTTGGGGTTACCCTTGGACTTCACCAAGTAGGATGTCAAAGCCCCCTCATCAGCCAGACGATCCTATGGCCGCCTGAGGCTATAACAACCATTGGTGTCGTGGCCGACATCCTCATGGAAGTGACAGTATTTGCTCTTTTCACTGTTCTTGATAGAACTCTTCATAGCAGCCAATTTTTCAAGAGTTAACAGGTCTTTGATCTCCATGAGGTTGGAGGAGCAGTCCTTGTTGAACTCGTACTTGGGGACATACGGCTCCAACTTTCTCTGTTTCTTCTGGGATGGCTGACCAAAGTGATCCGCCGCCCAGACTTCTTTTCTTTTCTTGCCCTCTTCTTTTTTGGCCGGCTGGGCAGGCTGGCTGCCTCTCTTGTCGGACCATCTGGGTTCCGGCGAGTGCTTGATGGCACAGAGCTCCGTCGCCTGTATATAGGATTCAACTTCCATCAGTGCCTCTTGGAGGGTAGCAACCCTCTTGCGGACCAGGTCGAACTTGAAAGTCGACCTGTCCTTCAGACCCTTGAAGAAGTCTGTGTATGCAACTTCGTCAGACATCCCTTGGATCTGAATTCTCATCAGATTGAACCGCCTGACATAGGACCGCAGTCCCTCCTTGTCTCCCGCAGTCCCTTTTTGGCAGGGATGTTCATGGAGAAGTTGGACGCAAACAGATATGCGAGCATCTTAAAGTTGTTGATGCTCCCGGCTGGCAGGTTGCCAAACCATCGTTGGGCTATGCCCTTCAATGTCGTCGGGAAGCATCGGCACCAGGCAGAGTCATCCAACCCCTGTAGGTACATGAGGTTGGTGTATTCCATTAGGTGGTCTTCCGGGTTGGTGGTACCGTCGTAGGTACCGACCAACACATTTTTAACCTTGGCCGGCTGTGCCGCCGCTGTTATCTCCCTAGAGAAAGCCGAAGGCTGTTCCCTAAGGTTTAGCAGCCGTAGCTGCCAGTCCATAGGCTGGACCTGATGTGCTGCCTGACCCTCAAAGGGGGACAACTGCATGTATGGAGATCCATACGACATGTATGGCTGTTGGGGTACATATGGAACCGGCTGGATGATATGAGGGCCAATACGTGCGGACATGCCGCGTGCCTGACTCCCTTGATGTGTCTCCGAATGCTTTATTGAAGTATTGCGGACACTGTCTGGGTAAGTCGACGTTGAGGCCGACTCAGACATGTGTTGACTTCTCTTTTCCTGGATGAACATCCAAGCGTCAGAGTAAGTCTTTTTTTACCCATCCGGCTGAACTTGCCGGATGGCCTTCCTTTACCTTGATTCAGGGAAACGAAGTTTGGAGAGGTCGATCAGGGGCCCATCCGCCCCCTTTGGTTTAGGGTGAGGAGTAGGCACCTGGTCTTTCAGTTGCTTCTTCCCGGAGGGAGAAGGCTTCTTTGCCGACTGACCCTTGTTTGAGCCAGTTGACTTCTTGATGATGTCCTTGATTTCCCCCTTGAAATTGGTCATGAATTTCATGAGCTCGTCGCTGGTAACGGGGGATGTGCCCTCCGCCGCCTGAGGTTGCCCAGCAGGCTTGCCAGCTGGGTTGTTGGGACCAACTTTGTCTTGGACCCGTTCCCTTGTTTCTTTGAAACGGGTGCGCCTTGATCGAAGTGACCCGTCTGGGGCCACATAGGTGTCGACCTCATAGTCGTCACCACTATCCTGGTTCGTATGGACCTCAGGCTCGTTCGAAGGCCGTCTGCCCTCAGGCGGTACAGTGTCAGATGCCATCTCAGAAGTACTCTCCCCACAGACGGCGCCAAATGTTTCGGGGGTTTTTGGAGTCCCTCGGGAGAGTTACAATTCTGGGAATGCGCGCCTGACGTCTGTACCCGCAAAACCACGAAACTCCGGTTGGGGGGAGTTCCGCCTCCGACGATCAAGTTAGTATGTCTCCGGGTGTAGAAAAGTGCGGAAAGTAAATGGTTTTTTTTTCTCTGATTTAGAGAGATTACGCAATTAATATTGATCGGTTTGTGTTTTTATTTTCCTGAATGTGCAATAAATGAGGAGTTTCCTCTATTTATAGCAGATGAGGATCTACTCCCCCATTAGGGTTACAATGCCACATGTCAGCATCCGATAGGATCCCAGTGGGCCTTTAAAGGGGTGCCACGTGTCAGCGTGGTATTGGGCCACGTAGCATAGGGGTTTTTTTAGGGTTTGGTTACCCATAAAAGGGAAAAAGATTTTAATGATTTAAATATGATTTCCTAGTCTATTAGTGATGTTTTACATTAAATAAGTATGCTGGAATTTTATTTAAGTCATAAAAATTAAGTATTTTTGAAAGGATTTGAAGTACCCGCTTAAAGAAAAGGTTTTATGGCTTTTATGTCATTAAATTGGGTTGATTAGTAAGGTTTAAAGTGTATTATAGTTGCTAGAAATTTGTGAGAATAGTAGATTAATTATAGTTATGTATTCTTATTTGTAGGAAGCTTTGAGCTAGGTAATTTCTAGCGAGTGTGGCCAAGTTTAGGCGTGTTTCAAGGTACGTATGTGCACAAGAATATTTGTGTATGTGTAGTATCATGCTAGGATTTGTAAAGTATGATTTAAGTAATGAATTAATAGCATCTTTTGGTTGATTATATGCTTGGAATGGATGTTGGTTGACCATGAATTGTTATGCAAGCATGTGAATATGTTATTTGAGGCATGATACAAGTTGAATATATATGAATCATGGAAGTATGTTTTATTTTCAAGTATCAAGAAAGCATGTATTTAATAAGCAAGGCTTATATATGAATTAAAGAGCTAAAGTTAGAATTATTGATCATGATTCATAAATTTATTTCTCACCCATTTATTATTGGTGTTGAGTCAAGAAGTTAGTTTATTTATTTACTCGCTCATGTAAGTTGAGTTGAGTCAAGGAAGTTTAGTAGTGCATTTATGCACCAAGGTAGTAATAGTGCAAATTTGTGCACAAAACTAGGCAAGGAACCTCAATGAAAATATATAGTATGTGCTCACTAATTAATTCAAGTATGAATTGGAAGTATTGTTGAATGTTGCTATGTTTATTCTTGATTGATTAGTTTGAGTCATCACATGTTAAATTGGTAAATCACGTAAAGTGTAAGAGGATACGCACCAAAACTCTTGGAACGTATATACCTTGAGTATGAACATAAGGGGGGGGGAGTTATGGGGTTTTATATTTAACTATAGCTTCTACAGGGGTACAGGACGCTGTACTTTCTTTTTTTATCAATGCGCTGGAATTCCGTCACAAGTTTGACATAGTAGGTGCCAATTGGGGTAGCTCCCTGATTGGAAGCTCAATATTCAAATGGGCTATTTTCAAGGAAGGAAACTCATTCGATGCGTGATCCAAAATTGTTATTAATAATTAATATTGCTAGTTATGAGTCAAAGGTAAGTTGACTTGAGATTGTATGGAGAGCATGTTTTAATTATTTTATTTTGATGCTAGGATATTCATGTTAGTGTGGTGCATATGCACTTAGCTTTGCTGATTCGTACTTTTGTGTTTGTGTTTGGCTTTCTTTTGGATTGGCCCTACTATGACCCATTTATATGGTGAGTAGAGGGTTTATTAAAGAGGAAGTAACAGGTACTTGAAGCATGAAGAGCATGATGGGATAGAGTGCAGCGAGTTACTTGTTATGTTCCTTAGTTTTAATATTTTTGAATTATTGATTTGGTTATGGACTAACAATATTATGTTTATTTTTTATTGGATTTAAGAAGGGCCATGTTTAAATTTGTTCCAACTTGTGAATTTTTTATTTTACATTTGTTGTGAGGTTGTGAACTCAAGTTTTATTTTTAAAAGTTGGTTTTTATTTTTAGACTTCCGCTGTGTTACTTTGAAAATTAGCCTTAGCTGTTATCACGGTGGCGGTAATATTTTGGTTATTTCCTAAAATGGGTTTTATTTAGAGTAGAATAAGTATTTTAAAAAGAAAGAAATGTCTAGGGTATTACAACAGGAGCGGCTGATAATGGAGAACGAGAAGGACTATGAAGAGCGTATGAAAATCACATGGCACCTCATCCATCCGGATTACGACTGGGACTTCTTTGGCCTGAGGTAAAAGTACGCCAGTGAGGTGTACGATGCCCAGACCTTAGGGCTGGAAGCGCCGCCTCCTAATGAATGGGCCGGCATTGAGCCATTTGATGAGGAGCAAGAAAAGGCCAAGGAGGAGCCTAATGAGAAACAAGATCAAGTGCCGATTAACCCTAACTTCGTTCAACCAGGCATGTAGAAGGTGAGCTTCCCTCCGACCAGGACCAGTCTGTGCCCCCGCCTTAACAGAATTAGCTTTACTTCTCTTTCGGCCTTGAGCCGTCTGTATTTTCGGCTTGCATGCCAAGTATTTGTGTTGTATCTTATAACAATTTTTATTATCCCGGATGTGAATTCGGTTTAACAATCACTCTCCCGGCCTTAAGGTCGGGTTTTATTTATGAAGTAGCCGACTGAGTCGATTTTGCCAAATTTTTCAATTTTGTAATTTTTGATTTGTTTTATATGCTTTGATTTTTCCTATCTTAGTAACTGCATGCGGCAACTAACAAACCAGCTGCATCTTGCCCCTAGGCGGCTGTGTGGTTGGTTTCAAAATAAATTGATTGAGTTAGGAACTTTTAATACTTTAAGGAATATGAGAGGTTCCATGGTCAATCAATCATTTACCATGGTTTCCCTAAACCAAGTACACAATCGTCTAACATCCAGGCGGTATAAACTTGACCACCCAGGCGGTTCTCGGAATTGCCTAATCCATTGAACTAGGAGAAACGTTTTTCACCGTCTGGGTCATCTGTTGGACTATATTATCCATAAGTATACTCAAACGTCCTTTTGCCCTATTGGGAGGATTTCTTGAGTTATAAAATTATTATAAGATTTTAATCTAAGTTGAAATTACGACCGGTTTACCGGCTGTAGTCGAAAAGACATACGATTTACCTACGCTGTTTAGATTCCCTTTTAGATTATTTAGGTCAAACGGCTATGAGCTAACCCTTTATTGAGTTAGTCAATTTGGCCGTTTATGTTTGAATTTATAGAGCAATGTACCACCCAAATGGGAGATGCTCTTTGCGACAAATTCACCCGGAAGGGCGTCGCCGGATGTCATACTCTTGTTGGAGCAGATGGTTAGTTTAGATTTGGCCGTCTAAACATTGCAAAGGCGGTGTTCACATTGGGAGACATACCTAAATAAGCATAAATAATCAATATTGAAAATAAAAAGTAACTTTTATTGATAAGCTTCTTATTTATAAATAATTTACAAGTCTTACAAGTAGTACATCTTTAGATTGTTTACATTCCAAGTTTTGGCTAGCTTCCTGTCGTCTAGAGTTTCCAGGCGGTAGGTGCCGCCTCTTACTTCTTCATAGATCCGGTAAGGACCTTCCCAATTGGGTGTCAACTTGCCTTGCTCATTGGCCCTACAGGTTGCCTCCATTTTCCGTAACACAAAGTCCCCTACTTTCAAGGGCTGTTTATGTACTCTTTTGTTGTAGGCTCTTGTCATTCTCAAACGGGTATATCTCATGACGCAAGGCGGCATTGCCCCTATGTTCTGGAAGTGAGTTCAATGCCAGTCTCATGGCCTCCCAGTTTGCCTCTTCATCATATAACAGGACTCAAAGAGACGACTCATAATGCTCAATAGGCAAGACGACTTCAGCACCGTACATCATGAGAACTGGGGTTTTGCCGATTGCCCCTTTTGATGTCGTTCTGATGGCCCACAAGACATGAGTTAACTCTTCTGCCCATAAACTGCCAGCCCCTTCAATTTTCTTTTTTATGCCGTCTGAAGTTAGCTTTTTGAAGGCTTCAACCTGGCCGTTTGCTTAGGGACGGCCAACTGATGCAAAACAGTGAGAGATCCCTTGGTCTCCCAACCAATTCTTAAGGTTAGGCGTCTCAAATTGAGGGCCATTGTCAAAGACCATAGACATAGGTACTCCAAACCGGGTGATGATGTTCTTCCAGATTAAAGAGATGACATCCTCTGTCTTGATGCCTTTGACCGCCTGGGCCTCTACCCACTTGGTAAAGTAGTCAACGACAACTAAGATATAGCGTCGTCCGCCTGGTGCGATTGTATACAGACCCAGAATGTCCATACCCCATTTGGCGAATGGTACTGGGCTATGAATGGTCGTCAGGTTAGTGGCCGGACAGTGGATGAGCTTTCCAAATCTTTGACACTTATCACACTTCTTCACCATTTCCATGGCGTCTGCCTCAAGAGTGGCCAAAAGTAGCCTTGCCGCCTGACCCTTTCTGTTAAAGCTCTGCCGCCTATGTGTGAGGCATAGAAGCCCGAATGTAGATCTTTCATAATTTCCTACCCCTTCTCTAGGGTGATACATTTCAAGAGAGGATGCAGAAAGCCCTTCTTGAAAAGTTCCCCTTTACGGATCTAAAAGTTGGCCGCCCGCTTTTTAATTGCAGCCATTTCTGGATATGTATCCGACATAGTGTCGTCTAGTATATAGGCCCATATGCCATCCATCCAGGTTGAGCTTCAGTCCAGATCTCCAATGGGATCTTCTTCAATACTTAGCTTTTCCATCACTTCCTAGAAGACTAACCGAGGTGTATCACAGGAGGCGAATGATGCCAGTTTTGACAAAGCATTCGCCTGATTGTTCTCTGACCTGGGCACTTGACTTAAATGGAATTCTTTGAGTGTCCCATCTTCTGTCCTGACCGCCTGCAAGTATTTGATCATAGCCGGATGGGCGGCCTTGCACATGCGGATGCCGGCTAGCAGGGCTTCATACTCTGCCTCATTATTTGAGGCCTGAAACTTGAACCGCAATGCATATTCATATATATAACCCTCAGGAGAGACTGGTATATTATCCCTACACCACAGTCATTCATGGTAGAGCTCCCGTCTACATACACCTTCCAAACCTGGTCAAGATTTTCCGGCTCAACCGGCCTTGTCATTTCAACAATGAAGTCGGCGAACGGTTGACCCTTCATTGCCTTCCTTGGTTCGAAAGTGATTTCAAGACTTTGCATTTTGATAGCCCATTTGAGCATTCAGCCGAATGACTCTAGAGTTGTCATTGGCTGCTTGAGAGGTTGGTCTGTATAGACTACCACCGGATGTGCCAAGAAGTAAGGTTCCAACTTCTTGACTACCATGAACAAGGCGAGACCGAATTTTTCAATCATAGAGTACCGGAGTTCTGCATTTCGAAGCGTATGGCTAATGAAATAGACTGGGAGCTGATTGTCATCTCTCTCAGCAAGGAAAATATCACTAAGAGAATGATCTGAGATGGCTAAGTACATGTGAAGCGTCTCCTTGGGCAGAGGGCTAACAAGCCTTGGCAAAGAGTGTAAATGCTCTTTCAATTTTTGAAAGGTCACCTCAACATCATCCCCCCATTCAAACATGGTCTTCTTTCTGATTGCTTGGAAAAGATAGAGGCACTTGTCACCTGACCGGCTGAGGAATCTCCCAAATGCCGCAAGATAACTGGTTAATTTCTAAATTTCCTTTACAATACGGGGAGACTTCATGTCAATAACCACCTGTATCTTCTCTGGGTTGGCCTCTATCCCCCTTTGCTCAATAAAAAATCCGAGAAACTTCCTAGACTCAACACTGAAGACACACTTCTTGGGATTGAGCATGACCTTTGCCGCCTGAGTGTGGTGAAGGTTTCTCGGAGGTTAGCTAGATGGTCCGTCTGTAGCTTGGATTTGACTATCATTTCATCAGTGTACGCCTCTACATTCCTTCCAATGTGATTAATAAAGACCGATTTAATCATACGTTAGAAAGTAGCATTCTTCAAGCCAAACGGCGTCACAGTATAGTAGAATAACCCCTGATCAGTGACGAATGTCGTCTTCTCTTTATCTTTTTTCCATAGGGGTATCTGATGGAAACCGGAATAATCATCCATAAAACTCATCAAAGCATGTCTTGCTGTTGAATCGACCAGATTGTCGATCTTTGGAAGCGGCTAACTGTCCTTCAAACATGCCTTGTTCAGACCAGTGTAATCAACACACATGTGCCAGGTTCCATTCGGCTTCTTTACAAGGATAACATTCGCAACCCAGTCTGGGAAGTGACATTACCGAATGAACCTGGCGTCTAACAACTTTTTCACTTCGGCAGGTGCTGCCTGACTTTTCTCCTCGTCGTGATTTCTTTTCTTTTGCTTGACCGGCTTCTTTTTTGGATCCACGACGAGCTTGTGGACAGCAAGATCCGGGCTGATGCTTGGCATCTCTTCCACTTCAAAGGCAAAAATGTCCTAAAATTCTTTCAGCAAATGGTGCAAGTTTGCACCCAGTTTTGCAAAAGCAACCGTCCCAACCTGTATAGTATGCTCCAGACGTGTGTCATTTAGAACGATATCCATGTGTTCTCCAGCCGGTTGGGGACGGAGGTCATCTGACCGTTCCCTAGTCAGTGATTTCTATTGCTTCTCTTTTTTTACAGCCACCAACTGATCGGTATTTCTTTCAGAGTTGGACGACCCAAAATGAGATTATAGGCGGTCAACTCTTCTACGACCAAGAACCGGACGACCATGTGGCACCTTTCTCCCTTCTCTCTCAAGCGGATAGGTATTCAATTCGACCAACTAGGTGCACAACTCTACCCCCAAAACCAACCAAGGGGTGAATGATTTTGTGCATGCTGCCTGGCTTATACTTCATCTTAGACAGACACTTATACCCGATGATATCAGACGAGCTACCAGTATCAATAAGGATCCGGCCAACCTTCTGGTTGACTACCTTGTATTCATAACAATGGGATCATCATGCGGCCGACGGACTTTGCCCTGGTCCCTCTCAGAAATGATGACCTTAGGGAATGTGTCGGTAGACGCCTTGCCCTCATCAACCGAGCTAACATCCAGTTGTCGGACATGGTCCTTGCTGCCTCTGATGGTTGGACCCCCACCGGCAAATCCGCCTACTATGGTGTAGATCGGCTCCTTGTCAGTGTCCAAAATACTAGTAGGCTTTGCTTGCTTTTTTTACGGTTGTCTAGGGTCCGTCTTTAGGGTCACCTTAGACTTGAGGATGTAAAATTTCAACACCCCCTTATCAACCAATCTATCCAACAACCGCTTGAGGTTATAGCTGTCGTTGGTGTCATGGCTAATATCCTCAAGGAAGTGGAAGTACTTATCTTCATTCTAGTTTTTGGCCGAACCTTTCATTGTTGAGGGCTTCTCAATAGTCACCCGATCTTTTACCTCCATGAGGATGGAGTAGCAGTCTTTGTTAAACTCTTACTTTGGGACGTACGGTTTAAAATCTTTCTTTTTCTTCAACTCCCTTTTTGTTTGTCGGACTTCTTTGAGTCCGAATGTTTGCTGGTGGAGCAGAGCTCGGTTGCCTGTATATAGGCTTCTGCCTCTATCAGCGCTTCTTGAAGAGTGAAGATTCTATTCCGGACAAGGTTGAATTTGAAAGTCGACCCATCTTTCAGACCCTTGAAAAAGTATATGTAAGCAACATCGTCAGATAGTCCTTGGACCTGGCTTCTCACCAGATTGAACCGCCTGACGTATGAGCGGAGCCCCTCCCTGTTTCCTTATTATACCGCGTCCAAGTCAAGGCTTGTCTTTTTAGCGGGTATGTTCATGGAGAAGTTTGAGGCAAACAAGAACGCAAACATCCTAAAATTGTTGATGCACCCAGCCGGCAAATTGCTAAACCACTGCTGGGCAATGCCCTTCGGCGTGGCTAGAAAACACCTACACCATGCGGCATCAGCCAACCCCTGCAAGTACATGAGGTGGGTGTATGCCAGGAGGTGGTCTTCTGGGTTGGTGGTACCATCATAAGTACCCCATCATAAGTACCCACCATGACATTCTTAACCTTCGCCGGTTGTGCCACCTCGATTATCTCCATAGAGAACGCAGAAGGTTGTTTTCCAAGTTTTAGCAGACAGAGTTTCCAGTCCAAGTGGCTGGGCGTTATATGTCGCCTGACCCCCGAAGAGGGCAGGTTGTAGGTAAGGCTGAGAAATCAGCCAGTATGGCTGCTAGGGCATATACGGGACTGACCCTATCATCTGAGGACCTGTATGGACCAGCCATTCTCTTGGAGATCAGGTCCTTCATCTCTCCTTTGAAACTTGTCATGAATTTCATGAACTCGTCTCGGGTAACATAAGAAGACTGTCCAGTCGCCTGGGCTGGCCGGAGGACTTACTCAGACCCTCCTGACCATCGCCCTACTCCTTGTTATCTTTGGGACGGATGCGCCTGGTAATGAGGGATCCATCTGCAGTCGTATATTTTTTGACCTCTAGATCCTCATCCGTATCATGGTCTAAATAGATCTCAGTCGTAGACTGCTTTTATATATGAGGCGGTATAGTCTCTTGAGAAACCATTTTAGAGATACTTTCCCCACAGACGGCGCCAAATGTTTTGGGGTTTTTTGTGTCTCTCGGGAGAGTTACGTCACCAAGACTGATTTCCCGCCAGCTATACCTGCAAAACAACGAAAGCTTCGGGTGTTCGAAGTTCCGTCTCCGACAATCAAGTTAGAAAGTGTTCAGAGTGATGTAAAAATTGCGGAAAGTAAAGGTAGATCATCTCGGATTCCTAGATCAGGTGATTTCTCTATTTTCAAGAGAATTGACTGTGTGTAATAAATGCACATGTAATACCCCATATTTTTTAAACGTATTTTCTAATTAATTATTATTTCCTTAAAAGGGTATTTTGGTAATTTGTTTTACTATTTGAATTTTGGAGCCAAAATGATATTTGAATTTTGGCACCAAAAGTATTTATTATTTTTTGATTTTGAATAAGATTTATTATCCATTTATTTATTTTAAAAATCGGATTATTTATATATATTTCGGATATTTTAATTAAAGCAAAAATTATATTTTATTATTTAATTAATAGGTTCAAAAATTCCTAATGATTAGCTAAGCGATTCGGATTTTTCTAGTGTGGAAAATCTTATTTTTCTTGGTTAATTTATTTAGTGAATAATTGGTGATTAGGGGATTTTTCCCCACCAATCACCATCCGACAAGTGGACCAATTAGGTTCCGCCATGCGTCCGTCACATGGGCCAATAGGAGCCTGCCACGTGTCAAGAAATGATCCGTCCACTATGGACCAATTATGACACGACACATGTCCTTCCCATGACACCTGGGATAACCGGTCACCTAGGCCCAACTTCCGAGGGAAGCCCAATCAGCCCAAGGTTAACCTAAACCTAGATTGACACGTTTCCCGAGGTTATGAATACCTCCCTTAATCCTCATTAAGGGAGATTACACGCTAAAAAGCAGATTACACACATTAAACACTCTCACCTAGAGAGACCCAATCACTTTAATTTCCGCATTAATTACTCCTTAATCAAGTACTAACTTGACCGTCGGAGGCGGATCTCCAACCATCCGGAGCATCCGTTTGTTTTGCAAGTACAGGCGTTCGGTTCCAGTCTCGAAATTGTAACTCTCCCGCAGGACATCAGAAAACCCCGAAACATTTGGCGCCGTCTGTGGGGAGAGTACTTCTGAGATGGCATCCACGTTTGTACCGGCTCCTGAAGTGAGACGTCCCCTGGACGACCCTCTAGTTCAGTCGGACCACGATACTGAGAATGAATTTGAAGTTGAAGCTCACACAGCTTCAGACGGGACCCTAAGGGCCCGACGTACCCGTCATACCGAAAGGAGGGAACGGGAACATCTTCAAACTGGAAGTGAGCCAGCAGGCGCACTGCCTGTTCGGCAGCAGCCGACTGATGGGTCTGCTCCCATCACAAGGAACGAACTCATGACCTTCATGAGGGACTTCAAGGGAGAAATTCAAGAGTTGATCAACAAGAAGCCGCCTGCTCTAGACAAGGAGCAATCGGCTAAGAAACCCTCCACTTCACTGAAGAGGAAACCAGTTCAAGGGCGAGAGGCGACCCCTCATCCTAAATCTAGGAAGTGGGAGCCACCTGCCCTTGATTTCACAAAATACCGTTTTCCTACTCCAGGAAATAGGAAACCTGTTCGTCATATTCAGGCGGACGGGTCGAGGAAAACATACACAGACGCTCGGCTACTACTAGAGCAGAAGAAGAGTAGCCGATTGTCAGAGTCGGCCTCTACTTCAAACTTCCAAGACAGTCTGCGAAATACCTCAATGAGGCATACTCAGTCGTATCGTGAGAGTCATCAGGCGGCACCTCCCGTCAGTCCGGCTTTCATAGCGACCAGGCGGTACCAAACTTACCGTTTGTACCGCAACAACAGTATTTTTTTACAGCCACCTCCGTTTGGTGGACATGCAGCAAAAAATGTCCAACCTATGGACTGGCAGCTACGGTTGCTTAGACTTGGTGAACAGCCGTCGACCTTCTCCAAGGAAATTACTGAAGACGCTCAGCCGACCAAAGTGAAAAAATGTATTAGTAGGCGCCTATGACGGCACTACTAACCCAGAAGACCATCTGATGGCATTCACCAACCTGATGTACCTTCAAGGGTTGGATGATCCCACTTGGTGCAAGTGTTTCCCAGAGACTCTCAAAGGAATTGCACAACAATGGTTCGGCAACCTGCCGACTGGTTGTGTAAATAACTTCAAGACGCTTGCTTACTTATTCACCTCCAACTTCGCCATGAACATCCCTGCGAAGAAGACGACCCTTGATTTAGGAACAATTCAGCAGGGCGAGAAGGAGGGTCTTCGTTCTTACATCAGGCGGTTTAACCTGATGAGAATACAGATTCAAGGGTTACCGGATGAAGTAGCCTATACTGACTTTTTCAGAGGTCTCAAAGACGGGTCAACCTTCAAATTTGATTTGGTCCGAAAGAGGGTGGCGACTCTTCAAGAGGCCTTGATTGAAGTGGAAGCCTATATACAGACGACTGATCTTTGTAGTACGGTAAAACAGTCAGATGGGAAAAGGTCCGACAAAAGAGAAGGACGACAGAAGCAGTCATCAAACAAAGACGAGAAGAGAAAAGAGGTCTGGGCAACTGTTTCCTCTAAACAGCCGTCCCAGAAGAAGAAAAAAGAATTCAAACCATACTCCCCAAAGTATGTGTTTAACAAGGATAGCCAATTTATCCTAAAGGAAATCAAGGGACGGATCTCAATTGAGAAGCCGGTCCCCATGAAGGGTTCTGCAAACAATCGGAACCAAGAAAAATTCTGTGATTATCATGAAGATGTTGGTCATCACACCAATGAATGCATCAGTCTCATGCGGTATCTGGACCGCCTAGCTGAGCAAGGTGATCTTGACACTTATGTCAAGAAATCTACGGGGAACACTTCCTCAAAAAAGCAGTTGACCCAAAAGAATCAAAAGGCCGACAGCTCCGATACAGATGATGCAGTCGTCTACACCATTGCAGGCGGCTTCTCAGGAGGCGGCCCCACTATTAGGGGCAACAAAGACAATATCAGACGGTTAGATGTAAATTCCGTTCACCAAGAACGGCCCTCCAAATATTCATTTCCTGAGATTGTCATCACTGAAGAAGATCTAGGAGGGGTAAGAGGGCCGCATGACGACCCTATCGTTATTGAATGTAAAGTGGCCAACCAGAGAGTTGGCCGAATCCTCATAGATACCGGAAGCTCCTCAGATCTCATCAGTAGCAAATGTCTGTCGAAACTAAAATATCAGACTGATTGCATACATCCGGCATCCCACCCTTTAGTAGGGTTTGGAGGAGGAGTCGTCCACCCAGTGGGACGAGTGGATTTACCCATCCGCCTGGGCGAAAAAGGGGAAGGACGACACATGGTAGTCTGGTTCCTGGTAGTAGAAGAACTCTCGGCCTACAACATGATTCTGGGACGACCAACCCTGAATAATTCCAAGGCTGTTATAATCCCATCTCTTATGTTGCTCAAGTTTGAGAGGGATAATGGAACAGTCGGGTCCCTAAGGAGAGATCAGAGGATGGCCCGAGAGTGCTATCTCTCGGATGTCAAGCCCACTGTTATGGCCACTGGGTCGAGTGGTGGAAAAATAGACCTTGACAATGTCAAGGAGATTGCGCCTGTTCAAGAAGCAGGCGGCAAGAAGAGAAAGGCAGCCCAGACGGGGGCCGCAAGAAAAGACAGAAAATAGCAATCATTGGCAGAGGAGCGGTCGGATGAATTCCGCCCTCAGCCGGCTGGTGAGCATACGGACTTGATCTTAGACGACTCACGTCCTGAGCGAACAGTCAAAGTTGGGACGACTGCTCTGAGAGTCTTGGGTGACGACTTTCACAAACTATTGAAAGAATACAAGGACATCTTTTCATTCGAAATCCATGAAATGCCAGGCATTAGTCTTGATCTGGCGGTACATAAACTGGCCGTGGATCCGAAAAAGAAGCCGGTACGGCAGAAGAAGCGGAACCATGGCGAAGAAAGAAGTCAGGCGGCAGCCGCCGAATTTAAAAAATTACTTGATGCAGGGTTCATTCGGCAATGTTACTTCCCAGACTGGGTTGCAAATGTGGTGCTTGTTAAAAAGCCGAATGGCACCTGGCGAATGTGTGTAGACTACATAGACTTAAACAAGGCGTGCCCCAAAGACAGTTACCCTCTGCCTAAAATTGATAACCTGGTCGACTCAACTGCCGGCCATGCTTTGATGAGCTTTATGGACGCCTACTCTGGTTTCCATCAAATTCCTTTATGGAAGAAAGATCAGGAGAAGACGGCCTTCGTCACTGATCAGGGGTTATACTGTTACACGGTCATGTCGTTTGGTCTTAAGAATGCCCCGGCCACTTTCCAGCGAATGATAAACACTGTGTTCTTTGATCAAATTGGGAGAAATGTCGAGGCATATATTGATGATATGATTGTCAAGTCTAAACTTCAGAAAGATCATCTGTCGGACCTCCGAGAAACTTTCGCCACACTCAGGCGGCACCATGTCATGCTCAATCCCAAGAAATGTGTCTTTGGAGTTGAGTCTGGGAAATTTCTCGGATTTCTTATCAATCAGAGAGGAATAGAGGCGAACCCTGAGAAGGTGCAGGCGGTCATTAACATGCAGTCGCCTCGTACCATCCGAGAGGTTCAGAAGTTAACAGGTTGTCTAGCGGCCTTGGGAAGATTTCTAAGCCGATCAGGCGACAAATGCCTATACTTTTTCTAGGCAATTAAGAAAAAGGCAAGGTTTGAATGGGGGCCGGATGCTGAGACGGCCTTCCAGAAATTGAAAGTTCACTTGCATTCCTTGCCGAGGCTGGTCAGCCCTTTGCCCAAAGAAGTACTCTACATGTACCTGGTCGTCTCTGATCATGCGTTAAGCGCTGTTCTCCTTGCTAAAAGAGACGGCTGTCAGCTCCCGGTCTACTTTGTCAGTCACGTACTGAAAAATGCCGAGTTGAGGTATCCCTTAGTGGAGAAATTTGGTCTTGCACTCTTCATGGCTGTTAAAAAATTGAAGCCCTACTTTTTGGCACATGCAGTCGTCGTGTATACAGACCAACCTATCAAGCGGCCACTGACCATCATGGAGTCGTCAGGCCGAATGATCAAATGGGCCATAGAAATACAGAGCCTCGAAGTTACTTTCGAGCCTAGAAAAGCAGTGAAGGGGCAAGCCTTTGCTGACTTTATTGTTGAGATGACTCGTCCTCCTGACTCTCAAGTTCCAGACCAAGTCTGGAAGGTATATGTGGATGGAAGCTCTACTTCAAATGGTTGTGGAGCAGGCGTCATATGTCAGTCGCCAGAGGGCGACAGGTACGAGTATGCTCTACGCTTCAGTTTTCAGGCCTCAAACAATGAGGCAAAATATGAAGCTTTACTAGCCGGAATCCGCATGTGCAAGGCGACAGGGGCAAGAAAAATAGACGCCTGTTCCGATTCACAATTGATAGTGAGTCAGTACAATGGCGAATACGAAGCAACCCATCCGGCCATGATCAAGTATTTACAGGCGGTCCGACAAGCAGTCGGCTCCCTTGAGGATTTCCATCTGACCCAAGTGCCGAGATCAGAAAACAACCAGGCGGATGCACTTTCAAAATTAGCATCATCCGCCTCCTGTGATACTCCTCGAACTATTTTTTGGGAAGTAATGGAGAGGAGAAGCATTGAGGAAGAACCTATTGGAATCTTAGACAGAAGCTCAACCTGGATGGATCCAATCAGGGCATATCTGACAAATGGTACCCTGCCGGATGATCATCAACAGGCGGCAGCACTGAAAAAACGAGCAACCAGTTTTGAAATAATAAAGGGAGAACTTCACGAAAGGGGGTACCTTCAACCCTTCTTAAAGTGTGTTACTCCAGAAAAGGGGCGAGAGATACAGGACGATCTTCACTCTGGTTACTGTGCTTCCCATATAGGCGGTAGGACGCTTGCTCAACGGGCAAGGCGGCAGGGCTACTTTTGGCCTACTTTAGAAGTAGATGCAATGGAGATGGTGAAAAAATGTGACAAGTGCCAAAGGTTTGGCAAGCTAATTCACCGTCCGGCTACTGACCTCACTACCATTCATAGCCCACTACCGTTTGCTAAGTGGGGCATGGATATTCTGGGTCCATATACGCCTGCTACAGGCGGAAGGAGGTACATACTTGTTGCCGTCGACTACTTCACTAAATGGGTAGAGGCGGAGGCTGTAAAGGGAATCAAGACGAAGGATGTAATTTCATTCATTTGGAAAAATGTCATCACTCGGTTCGGGGTTCCCATGTCTATGGTTTTTGATAATGGTCCCCAATTTGAGACGCCTGTTCTCAAAAGCTGGTTGGGTGACCAAGGAATTGCACACTACTTTGCATCTGTCGGCCGTCCACAAGCAAACGGCCAGGTAGAAGCCTTTAATAAAATCATCTCAGACGGTCTCAAGAAAAAGATTGAACGAGCAGGCGGCCTATGGGCGGATGAATTACCACATGTTCTCTGAGCCATTAGGACGACTGAAAAAGGGGCGACTAAAGAAACTCCATTCCTCCTAACTTATGGTACGGAAGCTGTTCTTCCAATAGAACACTACGAGCCGACTCTTCGAGTAATGCTATATGACAAAGAGGCAAACTGGGAAGCCATGCGCCTGGCATTAGACTCACTTCCTGAAAGGAGGGGCAATGCTGTCTTGCGCCATGAAATTTATCGTCTGAGAATGACTAGATCATACAACAAAAAAGTACACAGGCGTCCACTCAAAGTGGGGGACTTTGTACTTAGAAAAATGGAAGCAGTTGGTAGGGCTAATGAGTCTGGCAAACTAACTCCCAACTGGGAAGGACCCTACCGAATCTGTGAAGAGGTCAGGGACGGTACCTACCGTCTGGGAACACCAGACGGACAACCGTTGCCTCGAACTTGGAATGTAGATAATCTTAAGAAATATTTCTTTTGAATGATGTAAATAGTCAAGGGCTACTTAATAAAAGTTTGCATACTTAATATTCAATTTTGTACTAAGAGGGGCACGCCTACTAACAAACAGTCGGCTACTCTCCATACTCAGTTTTTATTCTTACTTAAGAGGGGCATGCCTGCTGACAAACAGTCGGCTACTCTCCATGTTTAATTTTTATTCTTACTTAAGAGGGGCAGGCCGCCTATACATTTACAGTCGGCTACTCTCCATTGAGTATTTTACTCTATCTTCAGAGGGGCATGTCGTCTGTACCTTTACAGTCGGCTACTCTCCATTGAGTATTTTACTCTATCTTCAGAGGGGCATGCCGTCTGTACCTTTATAGTCGGCTACTCTCCATTGAGTATTTTACTCTATCTTCAGAGGGGCATGCCGCTTGTACCTTTACAGTCGGCTACTCTCCATTGAATATTTTACTCTATCACCATAGGGGCACGCCGTCTAGACATATAGTCGGCTACTCTCCATAGAAGAGGGCCGACTGGTTCCAAACACACAGCCACCCCCCTTATACTTAACTAAAAATGATCAGGGCCTGACCGACCCTGTGCCTAAACAAGCGGCTACCCCCCTTTTACTTAGCACCTACGTTCACCAAGAACTAACCAAGGCCACAGGCCGAATGATCAGACCAGGCGCCAAGCCAACTGATCCAATCTTCAAAACTAATACGACATGTCCCAACATCATAGCAGGCGTCCGGCGGCATCCCTCCGGATGAAATTCGTCGCAGAGAGCAGCTCCCTTTTGGGTGGAACATTGCTCTATAAACTAATTACACGGCACCTATACGACTGTCCCCAAGGGCAACCACGTAGCCGTTTTTGAGACAAGGATAGCTCTATCACTAACCAAACCAGTGGTAGCAGTTGACATCTGAGTCAGATGACCGCCTGTATTACTTGGGATAAATGCAGGGGGTACCTCTTGAGTTCATAGCCAACAAACATTGGCGAATCAAAAGGTTCAGCCGGCCTCCGCCGCCTGGTACCTTTACTACTCAAGCAGGAGTGACGGCGACTGAGTAACACCAAAGTTAACTCATAGTCACTCTCTCAAACTTAGTATGGAGCCTAAAAGGTATGAGTCGTCCGCCTGTTTTTAGCAAACAGGGGCTCTCAACCACTACTCCTGCTAGGTTAACAACCTATGAGTTAAAAGCCAACAAACATTGGCGAATAAAGGGGAACAACTGGTACCCACCGCTTGATACCTCTACTACTCAGTTACTTGGCGACTAGGTAACAATCATGTTTACTTGGTCACTCCTTAAAAATTTAGTATGAAACTAAAAAGGTGTTCATACAGCACCGGCTCACACTAGATTAAATATGGCGGGGAACAGTCGGCCTAGACGGCTTAAAGTCTCTAGCCTAAAAAAAATGACAAGTAGGAAACCACTTTCCTACTTGGTTAATTTTATATGACAGAACCGCCTGCCTAAAGGGGATCCAGTCTTTAAAATGGTTCGAATACCGATTGGATAAATGGCCGACTGATCGTCTAGCCTGGAAACAGACGACCAGTCGTCCAGGGGCATAGGCGGCGTGACTAACTATCTGCACCTGTCTGCAACTATCGGCCATGTAAAACAGTCGGTATAGTGTACAATTGGATATCAGAATATTCAATACTTGAACAAGTTTGAAGCAAAACAAAAATATTCATTAAAAGGAAGCCGGTCATTAAAGACCGGCAAAATATTCAGAGCCCCAGCCCCCTGGGCGGGTAAATACAAACAAACGGCACGCAGGCCGTGGGAAGAAGACATAAAGCTTAAGAAGGGGGCAGATCTTCAATATCAGCAGCTGCCGCCTGGTCAGCACTCTTCTTGCTGGACTCGGCTTCAACTGCATCCTTCTTTGATGCATTACCCCCAAGCGGCACAAGCGCCACTACCGGCTCCTCCTCCTCCTCCAACACCTCTTCCTCAGCAGCCGCCAGGATCTCTTGATTATATCTATCAGAACACTGGCGGTACGTTTTTTCCCGTGAGGCAAAGTCGGCATTGGGGAAGAGGCGGCCCCAAGTCATGCGCTGGATTTGAGCAGAGTCTTCCATCCTCTCCCGGACCAGCTCTTTCTTTTCTTGCTTAGCCTTTTCCGAGAGCTCCTGAGTAAGACTCTTCTCCTGGGTCACCAGGCGTACCTTTACGCTCGCCAAGGATTTCTCCAAGGTTTCGTATGAGGACATCTTTTGGCGAAGAGGTCTCAGCTCGGCCTTGAGGTTGTTGATGGTCTCAGCTCAGCAGCCCGGATAGCGGCGGTAGCCTGCGCCTGATAATAAAGAATATCAATGGTCAGAACTTCATTTTGGGCAATTTGAAACATTGCCTTATCACAGTCAGAGGCGGCCATAGCTTTTGCAGCCTTTACCTCTTTGTTCTTCCGGTCAAGCGGCTTGCGAAGGCCGTTCACTCGGAGCAGGGCCTAGGTAAAAAGGGGAACAGGCGTCAGTTTCCAAACAAAAAGAAAACAGGCGTCCTGGAATTCAAATACTCAAAAATATGCTAAGTATACCTCAGAAAGAACCCCTGCAATCTCGTCTAGGTCAAGGGTGCCGACACCCCTGACTGCCTCCCTTTCAGCTCGAGGAACGTCCTTGATCATAGACTTGGCCACCTCGACCAAGTCAGGCTCCTGAGGGCCGGCTGCATCAAGCATAAACAAACGGATTAGACCTAGTAAAGAAGGGAGCAAGTCTAAAATTTACAAGGACAATTTCATACTTCTAGGTGGCCCAGCTGGAGTTTTAGAAGAAGTGGCCGACTGTTTCTCAGCCGCCACATGTTTCCTGGCAGAACTAGGAGAGCTCGCAACAGTCGTCCTCCGGGCCTTGTGGTCCGGCTGTTGGGAAGAAGAAGCTCTTGGAGCGCCCGTCTAAAAAAGAAGAAAAGAGTCAGTATATGCATAAACACAACTCCAAAAAGAGGGTGAAAGGTTCGAAGCCCACCAAGGGTGCCCCCTTGTTGGGGGAGTCGGTTGAAGACTGTTGCATGATGGAGGCCCGCAACATGGCCGCCGCAGTCTTTGAGGCGGTAATTTTTCTCATGGCGTCCGCTGCAAAAACAAATAGCAAAGTTAATAAAAGTCATAACAAGAAATGCACGGAACAACAGAGTATTCGACAGGTCGGCTACCTCTTGAGCACCGACTGCTGAGGCCACAGGCGGCCAAAAAGTACTCGTCGTAGAGCCATTTGAAGCTCGGGACGCAGTGCAGGGGTACTTGCTCTCGTACCCCTGAAGTAGAGTTCACCTTCGACTCTACTTTGAAGAGTCCTTTATCTAGGATCTCTTTCTTAGCCTTGGGGGGAACAGGCGGCATGCTGCGGCCGCCTGCAAGAAGGGGCGGATTCCCGTTCCACCTGTTGAAGCGCTTGTTCAGCTCTGTGTCTGAACTCTCAATGATGAGGAAGGTGCTCCGCCAGTCCTTCCATTTGTTGCTTTACCCCTCGTCATGAGGTAGCCCCTGTGGCCTGCCTTAGGGGTTCGGCTGAGGTAGTTCATGTGGGCGTAAGCCTCGAAGCTCGGCTCCACCCCGTGCAGTTCGCACCCGGCCACATAGCCGAGTACGTTGACCCAGGAGTTCGGGGCTAACTGCCATAACCCCAACTCATACCCATCCAAGATCCGCTGAACAGCTGGATGTAGTGGGAAGCGCAGCCCAGCCTTGATGGCCGCCTCGTAGCAGCCAAAGCAGGCGCCATCATAACTGGTACCAGCCGGCCATACGACTGTGTCTTCTGGATCCGACACGAACACTAAAAAGCCGGGGCCCATTGTGTGGTTTACGATAAAGCTCTCCACTTTCTCTTGCATGGCCGTGATCCGGCCCCGAGGTACCGTGCAGTAGTAGGGGGTATTTTGCTCTCGGTGAGAGGCGGATGGCTCCGCCCAATCGTCCCCCTTCTCAACTGCGTGAGAAAGCCTCGCCTCTTGTAGGCGACTGTTTTGCTCTTCTGTGTCCAGGGAAGCATGGCCAGAAGAGCTAGACTCGGAATCGTCCTCTGACGAGTCCGAAGAGGACGACTCTTCCCCTCTCCCGGAGGGGCCCGCCTCCTCTCCTTAAAAAGGAGCAGGAGAGAATGTAGAATTGTCAACTGTAAAATGGGAAGGGGTCACTTTGACTCCTCCCTCAGAACTGCCGGCTTTTAAGCCGCTTCGTTTCACTTCCACATCTGGCGCCTGGTCAGATGTTTCACTAATCGTCACCCTGTGGGAGGAGCCGTCTGAGTTTGAGATCTTGGCAGTCTTTTTTGTTCTGGCCATCATGCTCTGCATAGACACAGATACAGTCGGACTTTGTATAAAGGGCAAAGACGGGTCCAGAAAAGGGCAGGCGACACTCCTAGTCCTAGATTCAGCCGTCCCCGGTGACCGGCTGATCACTAACCTAGGTCGTGTCGTGTGCTTCCGTGGTGCCATTTCAAAAAAGAATAAAGTAAAGAGAAAATTAAGAGTAAGAGAACCGACGGTTACCTGAACGAGTGACGATTGATGAAGTTCTGAAAATCTTTTGCAGTCGGCTTGTCAGAGCAGGCGGTAGGTAGAAAGAGTCCAAAATGTCAGAGCAAGTTCAGGGGTCCGAATGTTCTCTCACAAAGTTTTCAAGTGTGAAAATGACCGAAGTCAACACTCCTTTATATAGGCGAAGTGAGAAGGCAAAGGGTCACTTCCAGAATTCAAAATTTTGGCGGGAGAATCTCTCGGCCTCTCGCCGAGTGAAACCTGTAGCAGGCCGTCGCCTGTTACAGGGCGATACCTGTCACAGGTAACACGTGACCAGTCACGTGCCACCTGTGAGGGGCAAATGATTAGGGGATTTTTCCCCACCAATCACCATCCGACAAGTGGACCAATCAGGTTCCGCCATGCGTTCGTCACATGGGCCAATAGGAGCCTGCCATGTGTCAAGCAATGATCCGTCCACTATGGACCAATTATGACACGACACGTGTCCTTCCCATGACACCTGGGATAACCGGTCACCTAGGCCCAACTTCCGAGGGAAGCCCAATCAGCCCAAGGTTAACCTAAACCTAGATTGACACGTTTCCCGAGGTTATAAATACCTCCCTTAATCCTCATTAAGGGAGATTACACGCTAAAAAGCAGATTACACACATTAAACACTCTCACCTAGAGAGACCCAATCACTTTAATTTCCGCATTAATTACTCCTTAATCAAGTACTAACTTGACCGTCGGAGGCGGATCTCCAACCATCCGGAGCATCCGTTTGTTTTGCAGGTACAGGCGTCCGGTTCCAGTCTCGGAATTGTAACTCTCCCGCAGGACATCAGAAAACCCCGAAAAAATTGGTATCTTCTTAATTAATTATTTTATACAATAAATATTATTTACACAATTATTTTTAATCCTTAAATCTAGCAAAATAACTTCCTAAAATATACTAATAAGGTCCGAAAATTTGAGCTATGGAAGCTCAATATTTTTTAGCCCTCTTGATTGATTTTTTGGGAATTATTTTGGAAATTTGTATTTTTAAGTATTTTCCTCAAAAATTATTATTTTCCTTAATTTTTATTTCCCATCTCCTAAGTATTTGATCATAATATTTCCCTACCTTTTTTTATCCTTGATTATTCCCCAAGTAAACCTCTTTTTCCATATTCTTTTTCATGACAACATACTTTCCTTAATTTTATTATTCTTAATCACCTTAATCTCAAATTTCCATATTTCCTTAACACTTTTCTCCAAGTAATTTCTTTAATTCTTTTTACCATAATTCTTCCTACATTCTCTTACCATAATTCAAGCATGAGCTAGCCTATAAATACCCATTGATTCATGGCGAAACACTCACACCAAATTCTCTAATTCTCTCTTAATCTCTCTCTTTAATATTATCTTCTCCTTTTCTTTTCTTTTCTTTTCTTCCTTGCGCCACCACCACCAATCACCACGACCACCACCTCCACGCCGGTTGCCACCCTCCCCGACGCCAGCCACCACCTCAGCAGCCACCAGCCGCCACCTTTTTCCTCCTCTTTTCCTCGGTTTTCTACCTCTTCTTCTTCTTCTCTTCACTTATTTAATTAATTATTATTATTATGGGGATTTATAAAAATTATTATAAGTAGTTTTAATTAAATAAAATCAAATTTTTATTCATGTTTATGAAAATAATTAAAAGGTTCATGTACATATAGTTTGGGGTTTTTAATTTAATTGTTGTGATTATTTGTTAACCTTATATTAATTAAGGTTATATTTATTTGTAGGGTGTGTTTGATCCAAGTGCTTGAAGTTTCTTAATGTTTGCTAAGAAAGGACCAAAGGTACGTTAGGTGGCTAGATACTTTTGAAATTGATTGGATTATACAAGCATGTTTTGCATGATTTTTATTATGATTGAATTAAATTGAATTGAGTTATGATTTATGAAATAAAAGCATGTTTAAATAATTGCTTTGATAAATAAATTGGAGGATTGATGTTATGTTTGAATGGTTTGAATTATTTATCATGTTTGAATAAAGAAATTGATTTGAAAAGTTTGATGAATTAAATAAAAGGTTTTTCAAAGGAAGAGTTATTAATTTTGAAAAAAGTTATTAATATGAGATTTAATTCTCAAGTATTTATTAAAAGATTGATTTTAAAAGCATGTTGAATTTAATTAAATAGGAGTTTGTGTATTTATTGGAATTTTTGAGTTAAAGAGGTTTATTGAATTATTTCAAAAGCTTTACAAGCATAATTATTATATTAATCCCACTATGCGGATTCATTGAAGACTATGGACTTTGTATGACCTAATCTTTCTCCAAGAATAGCCTTGAATAGTAGGAGACTAGCTTGGGGGTGTGCATACTTAGAGAGGAGGTTGCGTTTTCGTAAATAATTGAATTTACTAATCATTATTATTGAGTTATTGAGTTATTGGAATTAATTTTAAATTATTGAGAATTGGTTTTCAAAAGAGGAATTTGTTCTATAAATCGTTTCATTAAATTATTAAATTATTGAGAATTGGTTTGAATCACGAGTTTGGAATTGGTTTTAAAAGCATATTTGCTAATGAATTGAATTTATTTATCTTGCACTTATCGTACTTAGCATATTTTGCTAATCCGTATTTCTTATTTGTTTTGGTTTGCCTTGTTCACTTTAATGGTAAGCTGTGTTGACTAATTTCAGGTGGAGTCAAGAATTGTGCATATGGGAGTCCTGGGAATGTTCTTCGCCTAGATTAGGAATGTTGGTCTTTGTCTAATTATGAGTACTCATGACGATGGTTACTATTTATATTATTATTAATAAAGAAAGTATTGAAGTTTCTGTTGCAAAGTATTGGTTTCAGTTAGTAAATTTAAGTAGCCTTGCATAATCACGCGGCGGTAATACGCCTAAGTCTATCTCTACGGTATAATTATACGTATTATACTAGTATTCCGTAGAGAGAGATTTGGGGGTGTTACAAAACGTGTCCCCAAAATGGGGTAAATCTCCCTATTTATAGGGTCATTGGAAAATGTGCCCCTATCTAGGTCATTTATTTTGACCTAGATTTGGTGGGCTGCACCGCTTTGCGGCTTTCTCGGGAATTGGGCCCTAAAGGTCGTCTTTTTCCCACTGATTAGGAAGGCCACGTGTCAGCTGGTGATTGGTCCTATTTGGACCTCTCCTGGGATGACACGTATAAGCTTCTTATTGGCCCACGTGCCTGGGTATTTTTAACCAAAACACGTTCCTTTTAAAGGAACGGTGCCACGTTGCACTCTTCAACATATATGACACCATGTCACTATGTCACGTCACTATTCAAAGTATAAGCGACACGTAAGCTTGCAACTTCATTTAACAAAATAAATACATTATGGTTTGATCTAAATTCGAACTCGCAACCTCCAACAAATAAAGGTTATACATTTACCATCTCAACCAACTTTTATTAGTATTTTAAATTTCACATAATTAACATTATATATTCCCTTTAGATTTAAGGTTATTTAATTTATTTATTCTTCACAATATTAGAAAATAAATATATATGAGGTAAAAAAAATCGTAACGCACGAGGCAACGCCCGGATCACACACTGGCTATACAACACAGTTGAACATAATTATCAAATTAAAGAAGTCCAAAGTACAAACTAGCAATCCAAGGCATCGCCTGGGACACACACTAGTTTACCAACTTAAAACAAGATGGAGACTGTTTGGAAGTGATCTTTGATATGATTCTCCAAATGCAACACATATTGAAAATTCACCTGGGTAACTTTTGAAACAGCCAATTAATATAGTTTCCCAAACATCAAGCATTCAATTGGCTTTAACCATCCAAAACAGATATATATGTAAGTGACAATTAATCACGCAAAAAGGGAATGTTTCGGGGTTTTTTTGTGTCCCTCGGGAGAGTTATGTCACCAAGGCTGATTTCCCGCTGGCTGTACCTGCAAAACAATGGAAGCTCCTGGTGTTCGGAGTTCCGCCTCCGACGATCAAGTTAGAAAGTGTTCACAGTGATGTAAAAAGTGCGGAAAGTAAAAGTAGATCTTCTTAAATTCCGAGATCAGGTGATTTCTCTTTTTGCAAGAGAATTGATTGTATGTAATAAATGAACGTGTCCCCAAAATGGGGTAAATCTCCCTATTTATAGGGTCATTGGAAAATGTGCCCCTATCTAGGTCATTTTGACCTAGATTTGGTGGGTTGCGCCGCTTTGCGGCTTTCTCGAGAATTGGGCCTTGAAGACCACCTTTTTCCCACTGTTTAGGAAGGCCACGTGTCAGCTGGTGATAGGTCATGTTTGGACCTCTCTTGGGATGACACGTGTAAGCTTCTTATTGGCCCACGCGGCTTGCGTATTTTTACCCAAAACAGGTGACATCAACGTCAAGTAAATTTCAATTCAATTGACAACACGAAAAAATTCTAGGTCCATCAAATTGTTCAAATTATTACAAAAATAAGAAAATCAATAGAGGCTGGATAACAGCATCCAAAACAAATGCATATTTCATGACAACTGACAAGCAATTCAATATGTGTTGATCATCTTGCACCAAATGGAAATGCAGATTTTAGAATAGTTAAAACGATAGTCATTGTAAATCATATTGCTACCAGAAACACCTAATCAGATCATAGTAATACAAGAAAACCCTAGAATTATCATAATCAATACAATAACTTTCAAAACCATAAATTGACATCAAATGAGATATTTTAACCTAATTGACGATGTCACCCAAAACCCAAATCAATCGAATCAACAAGAAAACGCAAAATAAAACCGAAATTTAGAAAGAAAAAAACAAGCAAATTCCAAAAACTAGAATCAAATAAAAAAGACGATTAGAAATATACCCAATTGAAAATGAAGAAGAATCGAAAACGAAGCTAAGCAATAGCAGTTTTGGGAATAAGGGAGATGGATTGATCCAGTGGATTCTTCTAGCCTTTGTGAAGCTTCTGCGCAAGAAGCATGCGTTCCATGACGAGTTCATACTTAAAACAATACGCTAAACTTTCACTCCAAAACCCTAATCGCACAATACATGCAACGATCCACAAATAAACTTATGTAGTATTTGGATACAAGCATTTCATTTCAAATTCCTTTTCATTTCAAATTTGGAATTTGAAATCTTGAATTTCAAATACAGACTTTCAAATCCAAATTATTTGTTTGGGAAAACTTGGGATTTCAAATTATTCATTTTAACTAATATATATAAATAAAGTAGGCATTTTTGGAGAGCATTCGGAGAGCCACGTAAGAAATATAATTATTTCGACCAATAAGAAAAAAGATTTGTGTTTGGGGTAAAAATACCCTAATCACATGGCCCAATGGCCTAGTGACACGTGGCATCCAGCCATTGGTCAGCAGGGCTCCAATCCTCTGCTGACACGTGTCCTCTAAACCCTAAAAGGGGAACCATCCCTTCCCCACTATAAATAGTGGAAGGACCCTCATTAATGGGGGCGGCAACATTTGTTGATCACATTGAATACTCCTCAAAAAGAAACACACTTACCCCGAGCAATATTAATTGCGGAATTCTCCCATTACGCGAGAAGTAAATTCCACATTACGTGCATTCTACCTCTCGTATCTTTACTAACTTGATCGTCGGAGGCGGAGCTCCTACCCCCAGGAGTCTTCGTGATTTTGCAGGCACAGGCGTCGAAGGGCATTTCTTGGAATCGTAACTCTCCCGCAGGACACTTCAAAAAACCCCGAAACATTTGGCGCCGTCTGTGGGGAGAGTACTTCTAAGATGACTTCTGATACTGTGTCACCGAATCAGGGCAAACGGCCTGTGGTCGAGCCTGAGGTCAAGACGGACCATGAAAGTGGCGACGAAATTGAAACATATGTGGCCCCGGATGGGTCTTTCAGAACGAAGCACCCTCGTGCTAAAGATAGAAGAGAACGGGAAATCAGCCAAGCTGCTCCCAACAACCCAGCCGGGCAACCGGCTGGAATTGCCCAAACGGTGGAGGGCTCAGCCCCCGTTACAAGAAACGAACTCATGTCTTTCATGAATAGTTTCAAGGGTGAGATCAAGAGCCTCATCCGGTCAGCTACTCCAAAGAAGGGTCAGCCGGCCAAGAAGCCTTCTGGAAAGAAGGCGGTCAAAGAACGAGTTCCTACCCCTCATCCCAAGCCAAAGGAGGGGGAGGGCTTAAGGTTTGATCCAAGCAGACTCCGTTTTCCTCAAGGGGAGCTGCGAAAGGCCATCCGGCACGTACAGCCGGATGGCTCCAAGAAAACATTCTCAGACGCCCGCACATTTCTCCAAGAGAAGCGAGGTCAGGCGTCTGCGTCAGCCTCAACGTCGACCTTCCCGGACAGTTTCCATGACGTCTCACACAGGCGTACGGGAACGAACCTTAGGAGCCAGACGGGTGAAGCTTCTGCCCGGTCTGGACCCAAAGTGATCCAACCTGGCCTATTCGGCGCACCGAATGGGTTGGGTGGATCCCCTTTCATGTCACCGGGTCTCTTCGGTGGGCAAGCGCAGCAGCCGTTCCAACCCACGGACTGGCAGCTGCGCCTGCTAAATTTGGGGAACAGCCAACGACGTTCTCACCAGAGATAACCCAGGCGGCACAGCCGCCTAAGATCAAGAATGTTTTGGTAGGGGCCTATGATGGCACCACCAACCCAGAAGACCATCTAATGGCCTACTCTAACCTTATGTACCTCCAGGGGTTAGATGATGCCGTCTGGTGTCGATGCTTCCCGGCTACCCTCAAGGGCATAGCCCAGCGGTGGTTTGGTAACCTACCAGCCGGTTGCATCAACAGCTTTCGAACTTTGGCGTACTTGTTTACGTCAAATTTCTCAATGAATATTCCTGCCAAAAAGACTAGCCTCGACCTAGGGGCAATACAGCAGGGCGACCGGGAGGGCCTCCGGTCATACGTCAGACGGTTCAATCTGATGAGAATTCAGATTCCAGGACTATCAGACGAAGTGGCCTATACAGACTTCTTTCGAGGTCTGAAGGATGGGTCGACCTTTAAGTTTGACCTCGTCCGGAAGAGGGTTGCTACCCTCCAAGAGGCGTTAATTGAAGCTGAAGCCTATATACAGGCGACGGAGCTTTGTGCTGTCAAGCAGCCGTCAGATTATAAAAAGTCTGACAAAAAAGAGAGCCGGCAACAGCATCAGCCAGCAAGAAAGGAAGAAAAGAGAAAAGGGGTCTGGGCAGCTGACCGATCAGGACAGCCGGCCCAGAAGATCAGGCGGAAGTCAGAACCATATGCCCCCAAATACGAGTTCACAAAAGATTGCTCCACCATCCTCCTGGAAATCAAAGACCGGATGTCTCTCGACAAACTGGTTGAAATGAAAAGCCCCGTGAATAAACGGGACAAGAGCAAGTATTGCCAATACCATGAGGATGTTGGCCACGACACCAATGGCTGCTATAGCCTCAGGCGGCTATTGGACCGTCTGGCAGATGAGGGGGCCCTAAAATCCTATCTACCCAAGGCTAAGGGTAATGCCCAGGCCAAGAAAGGGCAGGCGGCAAAAACCGGCCCAGTCAACTCCGAGACGGATGAAGAGACCATCTTCACCATAGCAGGCGGTTTTTCCGGAGGGGGTCCCACCATCCGGGGCACCAAAGACAACATCAGGAAGCTGGTCAACTCAGTGGATGAGGGCCAGGCGTCGAAAGACGTCTTCCCTGAGGTCCTTATTTCTGAAAAGGACCGGGGCAAGGTCAGGCGGCCTCATGATGACCCCATCGTCATCGAATGCAAGGTTGCCAACCAGAAGGTTGGCCGGATCCTAATAGACACCGGGAGCTCGTCTGACCTAATCAGTTATCAGTGCTTGACCAAGCTCAAGTACACATCCGGTAACATGCACCAGGCTCCTCACCCACTAGTCGGTTTTGGGGGTGGAGTAGTGCATCCGGTCGGAAGCATAGATCTTCCGATCCGGCTGGGTGAAAAGGGGCAAGGACGCCACATGATAGTCAAGTTTTTAGTTGTGGAGGAGCTGTCCGCCTACAACATGATATTTGGCCGTCCTACCCTCAACGCATCTAAGGCTGTCATCATCCCGTCCCTCATGTTGGTCAAATTTCAAAAGGATGATGGTACAGTCGGTGCCTTAAGCGGGGACCAGAAGACGGCAAGAGAGTGCTATCTCTCTGACGTCAAGACAACTGTGGGTGCAGCCGGCCAGGGCGAGCCCATAGATATTGATAACTGTGATCCAGCAGTCCCGGCTCCAAGGGCAGCCGGTATGAAAAGAAAGGCGGACCAACTGGCACCCGTCAAAAAGGAGAAATAGCAATCACTAGCCGGGGAAAGGTCAGATGACCAATGACCTCAGCCGGCTGGTGACTGCCTTGATGTCATCCTAGATGACAGCCGTCCTGAAAGAACAGTCAAGGTCGGGACGGTAGCCTTCGAACGGTTGGGAGAAGGCTTGCTCCAGCTGCTGAAGGAATTCAAAGACATCTTTGCCTTTGAAGTGGAAGAGATGCCAGGCGTCAGCCCGGATCTTGTTGTCCACAAGCTAGCCGTAGATCCCAAAAAGCAGCCGGTTAGGCAGAAAAAGAGGGATCATGGTGGAGAAAGATCTCAAGCGGCAGCGGCTGAGGTCAAAAGGTTGTTGGATGCTGGATTCATTAGGCAATGCTACTACCCGGATTGGGTGGCAAATGTCGTTCTAGTAAAGAAGTCGAACGGTACTTGGCGGATGTGTGTGGATTACACAGATCTGAACAAAGCATGCCCAAAAGATAGCTACCCGCTTCCAAAGATTGACAGCCTAGTCGACTCAACAGCCGGCCATGCGCTAATTAGCTTTATGGATGCTTATTCCGGCTTCCATCAAATACCTCTCTGGAAGAAAGATCAGGAGAAGACGGCTTTTGTCACTGATCAGGGGTTATTCTGCTATACGGTGATGCCGTTTGGGTTGAAGAATGCACCGGCTACATTCCAGCGCATGATAAACACCGTTTTTATCAACCAGATTGGCAGGAATGTAGAGGCTTATATCGATGACATGATAGTCAAATCCAAGCTACAGACGGATCACCTAGCAGACCTGCGAGAAACCTTCACCACACTCAGGCGGCACCGGATCATGCTTAACCCAAAGAAATGCGTATTTGGTGTTGAGTCTTGGAAGTTTCTCGGATGCTTGATTGACCAAAGAGGCATCGAAGCTAATCCGGAAAAAATACAGGCGGTAATTGACATGAAGTCTCCCCGCACTGTAAAAGAAGTCCAGAAGTTGACCGGTTGTCTGGCGGCATTGGGG
Organism: Chenopodium quinoa; assembly: GCF_001683475.1. Classification (NCBI taxonomy): domain Eukaryota; kingdom Viridiplantae; phylum Streptophyta; class Magnoliopsida; order Caryophyllales; family Amaranthaceae; genus Chenopodium; species Chenopodium quinoa. The sequence goes on along the minus strand of NW_018742211.1, from coordinate 447,213 downwards.
AGGTTCCTCAGCCGGTCAGGTGACAAGTGCCTCTATTTCTTCCAGGCAATCAGGAAGAGGTCAAGGTTTGAATGGGGTGAAGAAGCAGAGGCGGCATTCCAGAGGCTTAAGCAGCACTTGCATTCTTTGCCAAGGCTAGTGAGCCCCCTACCCCGGGAGGTTTTGTACATGTACCTAGCCGTCTCTGATCACGCCCTTAGTGCCGTTCTCCTCGCTGAAAGGGACGGCATTCAGCTGCCGATGTACTTCATCAGCCATGTCTTAAAAAATGCTGAGCTCCGGTACCCCATGATCGAAAAATTTGGGTTGGCCTTATTCGTAGCAGTCAAGCGGTTGAAGCCTTATTTTTTGGCACATCCGGTTGTGGTATACACAGATCAGCCGCTCAAGCGTACGATGACTGCTATAGAGTCATCCGGTAGAATGATCAAGTGGGCTGTTGAAATACAAGGCCTTGAGATAACTTTTGAACCCAGGCGGGCAGTGAATGGTCAGGCGTTTGCCGACTTTATTGTCGAGATGACTAGGCTGGTGCACCCGGAAAACCCTGATCAGGTCTGGAAGTTATTTGTAGACGGCAGCTCTACGGTGAACGGATGTGGTGCAGGTGTTATCTGTCATTCCCCGGAAGGGGATAAGTTTGAATATGCACTACGGTTTAAGTTCCAAGCCTCCAACAATGAGGCAGAGTATGAAGCCCTGCTAGCCGGATTGCGCATGTGTAAGGCAGCCGGTGCAAGAAAGGTCGACGCCTGCTCAGATTCACAGCTGATCGTTAGCCAATACCTTGGTGACTACGAAGCCACCCATCCGGCTATGATCAAATATTTGCAGGCGGTCAAAGAGGAGGCTGGGTCCTTCGATGAATTTCATCTGCGACAGGTGCCCCGGTCTGAAAACAATCAGGCGGATGCCCTCTCAAAGTTGGCATCATTAGCCTCCGGTGATGCTCCTAGGACGGTCTTTTGGGAAGTCATTGAAAAACGAAGTATTCAGAATGATCCCATTGGAGTCTTGGACAGAACTGCTACCTGGAAGGATCCCATCCGATCCTTTTTGACAGATGGTACCTTGTCGGATGACCCTTCAGAAGCATCAGCGCTCAAGAAGCGTGCTTCAAGTTTTGTTATGCATCAAGGGGAACTCCTCCGGAAGGGATACCTGCAGCCGTTTTTGAAATGTGTAACCCCGGATAGGTGGAGAGAAGTTTTGGAAGATCTGCACGCGGGGTTTTGTGCCTCACATATTGGCGGCAGGTCCCTGGCCAGAAGAACCAGACGGCAAGGGTACTTCTGGCCCACTCTTGCAGCGGATGCCATGGATCTAGTAAAGAGATGCGACAAGTGCCAAAAATTCGCTAAGTTGATACATCAACCGGCAACAGAACTCACGGCAATCCATAGTCCGGTTCCGTTTGCTAAATGGGGCATGGACATTTTGGGACCTTATACGCCTGCATCAGGCGGCCGTCGCTACATTCTTGTAGCAGTAGACTACTTCACCAAATGGGTTGAGGCAGAGGCGGTAAAAGGGATTAAAACGAAAGACGTGATTTCTTTCATCTGGAGAAACGTCATCACCCGGTTCGGGGTTCCAATGTCCATGGTTTTCGACAACGGACCGCAGTTCGAAACGCCTGTTCTGAAGACCTGGTTGGGAGACCAAGGAATTTCCCATTGTTTTGCATCTGTTGGCCGTCCTCAGGCAAACGGTCAAGTTGAGGCTTTTAACAAGTTGATCTCAGACGGGATAAAGAAGAAAGTAGAAAGAGCCGGTGGACTATGGGCAGAGGAATTACCTCATGTCCTTTGGGCTATCCGGACAACCGAAAAGGGGGCAACCGGTGAGACCCCATTTCTCATGACATACGGCACTGAAGCAGTTCTTCCCATTGAACATTATGAGCCTACTCTACGCATTATGTTATATGATGAGGAGGCTAACTGGGAAGCCATGCGGTTGGCATTAGACGCTCTTCCAGAGCGAAGGGGGAATGCTGCCTTGCGTCATGAGATCTACCGTCTGCGTATGACTAGAGCCTACAACAAGCGGGTTCGTAAAAGACCTTTGAAAGAAGGAGATTTTGTGCTTCGCAAAATGGAGGCAACCGGTAGGGCCAATGAACAAGGCAAATTAACCCCAAATTGGGAGGGACCCTACCGGATCTTTGAAGAAGTACGAGACGGCACTTACCACCTGGAAACTCCAGACGGAAGGAAGTTGCCTAGAACTTGGAATGTAGATAACCTCAAAAAATACTACTTCTAAGTATTGTACATCTTTTGAAAATTTTCAAATGATTAATGAGAATTACATTCAATTTTGTATACAGCCGCCATGTCTTGTGCCTACCACAAGCGGCACCAGTAACTAATTTTTTCATCCGGTGACACCCATACGGGTGAATTCATCGAAGAGAACATCTCCCATTTGGGTGGTAAATTGTTCTAAGCGATCACACAGGCGGACAAATCCGCCTGACGATCCTACGCACCAAAAAGGGGCAGGCTAGCAACCCCAAACTTGCAGCCGGCTCACTTTTTGGACAAATCCGCCTGACTCTCTAAGAGCAGGCCTAAAATCATCCGGTGACACCCCTACGGGTGAATTCATCGAAGAGAACATCTCCCATTTGGGTGGTAAATTGTTCTAAGCGATCACACAGGCGGTCAAATCCGCCTGACGATCCTTCGCACCAAAAAAGGCAGGCTAGCAACCCCAAACTTGCAGCCGGGTCACTTTTTGGAAGGACAGCCGGTACTCAGTACCGCCGCCTGACTCTCTAAGAGCAAGCCTAAACATTTGGTCTAGGCCATAATTCATTCAGGGGTATGCTTGCAAAAGCCCAACCGGTGAATGGACATCCTAATCTGGCGTAATTCTTTTGCGAAGTCCCGACCGGTAATTCAGTATAAACCGACTGGCTCCCAAATCTAATGTTGGCACTTAGTGTATATTCGAGCTATATCATATGGATAGTCGCCTGGCTTGCAAAGACCCAGACCACTATCCAGGGGCAATTACCCAGACGGCAGTGTTACCGGTGGGGTCTTCTTGGGAACCCTTGCAAATTTCTTCGCCTAGTTTGCGAAGACCCAGACGGCAGTGTTACCGGTGGGGTCTTCTTGGCAACCCTTGCCAATTTCTTTGCCTAGTTTGCGAAGACCCAGACGACAGTGTTACCGGTGGGGTCTTCTTGGCAACCCTTGCAAATTTCTTCGCCTAGTTTGCGAAGACCCAGACGGCAGTGTTACCGGGTGGATGAGGGAAAACGCCCGTTGCATCCGGTTTGCACAGTCATGCTCATTCTCTTCAATGAGCCTCTCCTGCTCCGACTCTAAGGTGACCTTGAAGTTCTCATTGGCAGCAGCCGCCTCTTTGCGCAGGCGCTCATTCTCTTTTGCAAGGCGGCCATTTTCAGTCTCCGCCTTGCTCAGCCGTTGGAGGGGCTCTGTCTGTTCCTCCAACTTTTTATTGGCATCATCCAGGGACGCCTGCAGTTGGTCAACTTGGTTTTTCAGCTGATCAATCTGCTGTTGGAGGGCTTTGGTCTTCTCCGCCTGTTCCATGCGTATAGATTTAGATTCTAAGCCATGCATGTACAAAGAGTAGTCAGCAACATTATGGGCGTCATCAACAGCCCGTTTGCTTCTCCTTACCTCCTCAGACTTGCGGGTATAAGCTCGTTTGAGCCCCTCTACGCGCAGCATAGCCTGCAAAAATACAGCCGGTTAATACTGCATACTTAAAAATGCACGTCAAGAAAATTACCGCATGGTTGTTGGAGCATACGTCGGCCAGGTCGACCAGCACCCGGTCGGCATTAAAGGAATTGATCCCAGGGATCGCCTCCTTCTCGTCCCTGGGGACGGCTTTCAGCATGGCCCGGGCATATTGTGCCCCGTCCGGCCAGCGGGGAGAATTATCTGCACCAGAAACAGACGGTGAGAAACTCGCATATGCTCTGCCTATAGATTGCCGGCTGATTGGAGAATCCCCCGGCTGCGATCGAGACTGTGAATAAGACTTGACCCGCATGGGCAGATCAAGCAGTTTAAGGTCGAAGTTACCTTGGCGGCCCGAACGCCCTTCAGAGGGACCGGGTGCGGTCCTCAATGGGATGGCAGAAAGCACATCCGCAGATCCAGGCCCGTCTGGGACCCTTATTGATTTGCCGCCGGTAGTTTGCCGGTCGGCCGTCTTCTGCACCTTGGATGCAGACTCTTGTTGGGTCGGCGGAGGCCTGACCTGTTTTTGAAGGGACCGGGGCATCTGCTTCCCGTCCTGTAAACGAGAAAAATATAAGTTATGGGATAAGGATCGACATAAACGAGAAGGATCAGACGGTTATACCTTCTTCGCCGCCTGGGCAGCAAGTTTTTTCTCGAGATTGGCTTTCCGGATGTCGGCAGCCGACCTAGCCGGTGTCTTCTCGGTGGGCAGCATTCTCTTGGCTTTTTCTGCAGAGGAAGGCACACGGTTAGAATAATAAATAAGCAAGGAAATAAAAGCATCCGGTTCGAAAGAAACCGGTTGAGTTCCGAATACATACGTTTTTCAAACATGCTGCTTAGACCACAAGCGGACAAGAAGCATTCGTCCCTAAAAAATTCATGTTTGGGCACCCAGTTTCTAGGTACCCTTACTATCTCTCCGGATGAGAGGGTGTCTGGAACTAACTCAAAAAACCCGGAGTCAAGGATGGTCTCTCTATCATCCTCCGGGACAGGGGGCAAGCAGCACTTGGTCCCCAAGAGTTCCGGTTTCCGGTTGTAGATCCGGAATTCTCTGTTCTCTGCCGTAGTTGGGGCCTTAACCAAGTAGAACAGGTGCTTCCAGTCCGACCATTTGGATGGCTTGTCCAAGGTCATAAGGTATTTGGGCTGGGTGGTCAAGGTATATCAGGCTCTCCAGCCGCCTGGGCTCCTACTCAAGTAATGCATGTGGGCAAACGCCTCCCAGCCGGGGTTGAGGCCCTGCATCTCGCAGGCGGCGATATACCCTAAAATATTTACCCATGAGTTGGGGGTTAATTGCCAGAGACCTAGGCCATACCCCCTAAGTATGGCTCTTATTGTGTCGTGGAGAGGGAAGCGGACTCCGGCCACGAAGGCCGCCTCGTAGCACCCGAACTAAGCGTTCGCGTTCGGTTGTCCATCCTCCCACCATATTGTTCCCAGAGCAGCCGGGACCTTTATTGTATAGTCACCCCCCAACGGCCGCCGTTTGATAAAATCTGGCAGCGCAGCCCGCATGAGCTCGCGGTCCTTGGAGAAGACGGCGATCATGAGAGGATCGTTCCTATTATCCCAGGAAGGCCTCTCCGCCTCCTCGCTATCCTCAGATTCGGTTAAGTAGCTGCTACTGCTACTTTGAACGTGACCGGCATCAGAGCCGGCTGGGGAGTTGGAGACCTCCTTATCAGAGCCTACCTGCTCTCTGGTCTCCTGGAGGGGAGCACTCTCTTCGTTTAAAATGCTATCACCCGGGGTGCTAGGAGCGCCCCCGGGTGAGCCTCTCTGCTCTACCTCTCCATGCTCTATTTCACCGCCTGAAGCTGGGACCTCAGGCGGCTGCTCATCTGAGCTCCCACTTCTGTAGTTGGGATCTCTGGCAGTAGACCGGATTCTGGCCATTGTGTCCTGCACAGACACAGAGTCGGTCGATATGGGTGTTGAAAAAGGGTTGTCCCAAAGAACAGAGGCGGCAGACCCAGTTCTAGACTCAGCCGTACTAATAAACCGGCTGAGTTCACAGCTAGGTTCCGGGTATGGTTATAAGGGGTCCATCTACTTATGGTACCAATGAACAAAAATGCGAGTAAAAGACTCAAACGGAAATACATGAAAAAGCTAGAAAGAATAGAGACGGTACCTAGAAGAAAATCTGGAAATTCTCTGGGATGCTTGCGAAGACGCAGGCGGTTCAAAATCCGGCTGGGTTTCTCTGATTACCCTCTCGAAAATCTTTGGCTAGCTTGCAACGACCCAGACGGTCTGTAGACCGGTTGCTCTCAACGAATCTCAACTCCGAATGCTCTCAACTCTCAAATTGTCGGCTGCTCTCAAATCTTCAGAAATTTGGCAAAGTTGGTAAATGAGAGCTCGGGGGACATCTTCTCCTATTTATAGAATTTGTCCCGGAAGGTGAAAAGTCGTGACTCTTCGCCTTCTGCTTTTCCATCCTTCAAAAAAAAAAAAAAAAAAAAAAAAAAAAACTTTCACCGGCGCCACGTGGCACTCTGCCACGTCAGCACCAGTGAGGGGCAAATGTTTGGGGTAAAAATACCCTAATCACATGGCCCAATGGCCTAGTGACACGTGGCATCCAGCCATTGGTCAGCAGGGCTCCAATCCTCTGCTGACACGTGTCCTCTAAACCCTAAAAGGGGAACCATCCCTTCCCCACTATAAATAGTGGAAGGACCCTCATTAATGGGGGCGGGAACATTTGTTGATCACATTGAATACTCCTCAAAAAGAAACACACTTACCCCGAGCAATATTAATTGCGGAATTCTCCCATTACGCGAGAAGTAAATTCCACATTACGTGCATTCTACCTCTCGTATCTTTACTAACTTGATCGTCGGAGGCGGAGCTCCTACCCCCAGGAGTCTTCGTGATTTTGCAGGCACAGGCGTCGAAGGGCATTCTTGGAATCGTAACTCTCCCGCAGGACACTTCAAAAAACCCCGAAACAATTTGTATTTTATTTTTGAATTAAAAAATTATATCACCACCTAGATAAAAGTAACGAATTAGATTTGATATATCTAAAATTTTAATGCCACGTAGATTATAATCCACGAATTAAATTATTTTAATGGAAAAAAATAAGGTAATAATATAGGGAAGAAAAAATTCATTAAATCCATACTACGAGCATAAGGAATCTAAAAAAATATAAGAAAAGATAAATCTCCAAAAAGATATTTAATTGTGATTAGGGGATTTTTCCATACCAAACATCATATGACAAGTGGACCAATCAGGCCCTACCATGTGTCCGCCACATGGGCCAATAGGAGCCTGCCACGTGTCAGGCGTTGATCTGTCCACCATGGACCAATTGTGTAACGCCACGTGGCCTCCATATGCCAAGCAGGTCAAACGGCCACCTAGGCCCAATTTCCAAGGGAAGCCCACTCAGCCCTAGGTTAACCTAAACCTAGTATTTGGCACGTTTCCCAAGGTTATAAATACTCTAATTAATCCTCATTAAAGGGGATTCAGAATTAATTACTCTCACCTAGAGAAGCCAAAACACACATGCTTTCTGATTGCTAGACCTGACTTAGCAATTAATTGCACTTCCTGATCACTCCTCCCCTAGAGGAACCAGATCACCCTTTACTTTCCGCACATTTTTACTCCACATACAAGTACTAACTTGATCGTCGGAGGCGGAGCTCCCACCACCCGGAGCCTCCGTTGTTTTGCAGGTACAGGCGCAAGGATACCAGTCCCGGAATTGTAACTCTCCCGCAGGACATCAAAAAACCGCGAAACATTTTGGCGCCGTCTGTGGGGAGAGTACTTTCGAGATGGCATCACAGTCTGTACCGATTCCAGAAGAGAGGCATCTAGTGGACGACCCTCAAGTTTACTCAGACCAAGATACTGAAAATAAGGTTGAAACACACACGGCCTCAGATGGGACCCTAAGGGCCCGACGTACCCGTCACACCGAAAGGAGGGAACGGGTAGATTCCCAGGCTGGATCCAGCAATCCAGCCGGCCCATCGCCTGAACAACAACAGGCGGCTGAAGGATCTGCTCCCATTACAAGGAACGAACTCATGACTTTCATCTGGAGGTTCAAAGGAGAGATCCAAGAGTTGATTAAGAAGAGGACGCCTGTTCCTGCAAAGGAACAGTCGGCTAAAAAATCCTCTCACTCTGGTAGGATGAAGTCAGTCACTGATCGTGCGGCAACCCCTCACCTAAAACTTGGGGCTAGTCGGCCACCGGTGATTGATTGGACAAAGTTTCACTTCCCGTCAACTGGGAGGAGAAAGCCCATTCGTCATGTTCAAGCGGATGGGACGAAGAAAACGTACACTGATGCTCGGTTGATGCTAGAGCAGAAGAAGAGTGACCGACTATCAGAGTCGGCCTCTACTTCAGATTTTCAGGATAGTTTGCATAATACCTCCATGAGGTATACTCAATCAAATTATGAGAGTCAGACAGGCGGTACCTCCCATCGATCCGAATCTCATAAAGATCAGTCGGTACCGAATGTACCATACATACCGCAACAACAATACTTCTTGCAGCCTCCTTTGTTTGGACGGTAGGCGGCAAGAAACGTCCAACCATTGGACTGGCAACTACGGTTGCTCAAACTTGGAGAACAGCAATCCGCCTTCTCCAAGGAAATTATTGAGGCCGCCCAGCCGGCCAAAGTGAAGAATGTGTTAGTAGGCGCCTATGATGGCAATACTAACCCAGAAGATCATCTAATGGCGTTCACCAACCTAATGTACCTCCAAGGGTTGGATGATCCCACTTGGTGCAAGTGTTTCCCAGCGACTCTCAGCAATGGAGTCGCAGCAATGGTTCGGCAACCTGCCGACTGGTTGTGTGAATAATTTCAAGACACTTGTCTACTTGTTCACCTCCAATTTTTCTATGAACATTCCTGCTAAAAAGACGACCCTTGACTTAGGGACCATTGGTGAGAAGGAGGGACACCGTTCCTACATCAGGCGGTTTAACCTGATGAGGATTCAAATACAAGGGCTGCCGGATAAGGTAGCCTACACTGACTTTTTCAGAGCTCTTAAGGATCGGTCGACCATCAAGTTCGACTTGGTCCGAAAGAGGGTTGCGACTCTCCAAGAAGCATTGATTGAAGCTGAAGCCTATATACAGGCGACTGATCTCTGTAACACTGGGAAGTAGTCGGACGGAAGGAGGTCTGACAAAAAAGAAAGCCGACCAAAACAGACGGCAAATAAAGATGAGAAAAAGAGAAAAGAAGTTTGGGCGGCCGACTCCTCTGAATAGCCGTCCCAGAAAAAGAAGAAAGAATTCAAACCATACTCTCCCAAGTATGCGTTCAACAAGGATAGCCAAGCCATCCTCAAAGAAATCAAGAGCCGGATCTCAATCGAGAAGCCGGCCCCCATGAAGGGTTCTGCAAGCAATCGGAACCAAGATAAGTTCTGTCATTTTCATGAAGATATTGGTCATGAAACCAATGAATGTATTAGCGTCATGCGCTACCTGGACCGCCTGGCTGAAAAAGGCGACCTTGACTCCTATGTCAAGAAGTCCAAGGGGAATGCTCCCCCCAAGCACAAGCAGTCAGCCAAGAAGAATCACAGGTCGGCTGACAGTTCTGATACTGATGACGTAGTCGTCTACACTATAGCAGGCAGCTTCTCAGGAGGCGGCCCCACTATCAGGGGCAAAAAAGACAATATCAGGCGGCTAGATGTTAATTCCGTTCACCAAGGAAGGACTGCCAAGAGTTCATTCCCAGAAATTGTCATCACAGAAGAAGATCTAGGAGGTGTTAGGGGGCCTCATGATGACCCCATTGTCATTGAATGTAAGGTGGCCAACCAAAGAGTTGGCCAGATCCTCATAGATACCGGCAATTCCTCTAATCTCATCAGCAACAAGTGCTTGGCAAAGATCAAGTACAAAACTGACTGCATACATCCGGTATCTCACCCTTTAGTAGGGTTTGGAGGAAGTGTTGTACATCCAGTGGGACGAGTGGATCTACCCATCCGTCTGGGTGAGAAAGGGGAAGGCCGTCACATGGTGGTTTGGTTCTTAGTGGTTGAAGAACTGTCGGCCTACAACATGATCTTGGGACGACCCACCCTTAACAACTCTAAAGCTGTCATTATCCCCTTTCTTATGCTGCTCAAATTTGAGAGGGATGATGGAACAGTCGGCTCCCTAAGGGGAGATCAAAGGATGGCACGAGAGTGTTACCTCTCGGATATCAAACCCACTGTGGCGGCTGCTGGCCCAAATGGTGAAAAATCTGACCTTGAACTCATCAAGGAGGATGCACCTGCCCAAGTGGCAGGCGGCAAGAAAAGAAAGGCTACTCAACTGGGGGCCGAGAGAAAAGAAAAAAGATAGCAATCACTGGCAGTGGAGCGGTCGGACGAATTCCGCCCTCAGCCAACTGGCAAGCACACGGATGTTGTCCTGGACGACTCTCGTCCTGACCGAACAGTCAAAGTAGGGACGACTGCTCTTGAAGTATTGGGTGAAGATTTGCACCAACTTTTGAAGGAATTCAAAGATATCTTTGCATTCGAAGTTCATGAAATGTCAGGCATCAGTCCAGACTTGGCAGTGCATAAGCTGGTTGTGGATCTGAAAAAGAAGCCGGTCCGGCAAAAGAAACGGAACCATGGTGAAGAAAGAATCTAGGCGGCCGCCGCCGAGGTTAAAAAGTTGCTTGAGGCAGGGTTCATTCGGCAATGTTATTTCCCAGACTGGGTTGCGAACGTTATGTTAGTAAAAAAGCCGAATGGTACCTGGCGAATGTGTGTGGATTGCACTGATTTGAACAAGGCGTACCCCAAGGATAGCTATCCATTTCCTAAGATTGACAGTCTGGTCGAATCAACAGCCGGCCACGCTTTAATGAGCTTCATGGACGTCTACTCTGGCTTCCATCAAATTCCGTTGTGGAAGAAAGATCAGGAAAAGACGGCCTTCGTCACTAATCAAGGGTTGTATTGCTACACGGTCATGCTGTTTGGTTTGAAGAATGCCCCGTCCACCTTCCAAAGAATGATAAAAACGGTCTTCTTTGACCAAATTGGAAGGAATGTCGAGGCATACATAGATGATATGATTGTAAAGTCCAAACTTCAGACGGATCATCTGGCTGACCTCCGAGAAACATTCACCACACTCAAGCGGCACCATGTCATGGTCAATCCCAAGAAATGTGTTTTTGGGGTTGAGTTTGGGAAGTTTCTCGGATTCCTCATTAATCAAAGAGGTATAGAGGCGAACCCTAAGAAACTGCAGGCGGTCATTGACATGCAGTCGCCTCGCACAGTCCGAGAGGTTCATAAGTTAACAGGTTGTCTGGCGGCCCTGGGAAGATTTCTCATCCGGTCCGGCGACAAATGCCTTCACTTTTTTCAAGCAATAAAGAAGAAAACAAGGTTTGAATGGGAACCGGATGCTGAGGCGGCCTTCCAAAAACTGAAAGTCCATCTGCATTCCTTATCAAGGCTGGTCAGTCCCTTGTCCAAAGAAGTGCTCTACATGTATCTCGCCGTGTCTGACCATGCTCTAAGTGTCGTCCTCCTTGCTGAAAGAGACGGCTGCTAGCTCCTGGTCTACTTTGTCAGCCATGTGTTGAAGAATGCCGAGTTGAGGTACCCCTTGGTGAAAAAATTCGGGCTTGCTCTCTTCATGTTAGTCACAAAATTGAAGCCTTATTTCTTGGCACATTCAGTCGTCGTATACACAGATCAGCCAATCAAGCGGCCACTCACAACCATGGAGTCGTCAGGCCGAATGATCAAATGGGCGATAGAGATTCAGAGCCTTGAAATCACATTCGAGCCAAGAAAAGCAGTAAAGGGACAAGCAGCTGATTTTATTGTAGAGAAGACTCGCCCCTCGGATTCTCAGATTCCAGACCAAGTCTGGAAGGTCTATGTGGACGGAAGCTCCACCACAAATGGTTGTGGAGCAGGCGTCATATGTCAGTCGCCAGAAGGTGACAGGTATGAGTATGCTCTACGTTTTAACTTCCAAGCCTCGAACAACGAGGCGGAATATGAAGCTTTACTGGGCGGTATTCGCATGTGTAAGACGATTGAGGCAAGAAGAATAGACGTCTACTCTGACTCACAATTGATAGTGAGTCAGTATAAAGGCGAATACGAAACAACCCATCCGGCCATGATTAAATATTTGCAGGCGGTATGACAAGCGCCCGGGTCACTTGAAGAGTTTCATCTAACTCAAGTACCCAGGTCTGAAAATAACCAGGCGGATGCTCTTTCAAATTTGGCATCCTCGGCCTCCTGAGACACTCTAAGAACCGTTTTCTGGGAAGTTATGGAAAAGAGGAGTATTGAAGAGGATCCTATCAAAATTCTAGATCGAAGTTCAACCTAGATGGACCCAATCAGGGCATATTTAACAAACGACACCTTTCCGAATGATCATTACCAGGCGGCCATACTGAAAAAGCGAGCGTCCGGTTTTGAGATGCGGAAGGGGGAACTCTTCAAGAAAGGGTACCTTTAACCCCTCTTGAAATGTGTTACCCCAGAAAAAGGACGAGAGGTCTTAAAAGATCTACACTCTAGATATTGCACCTCTCATGTGGGTGGTAGGACGCTTACTCAACGAGCAAGGCGGCAAGGTTACTTTTGGCCTACCTTAGAAGCAGACGCCATGGAGATGGTGAAAAGTGTGACAAGTGCCAAAGGTTTGGCAAGTTAATTCACCGTCCGTCTACTGATCTCAATGCCATCCATAGCCCACTACCGTTTGCTAAGTAGGGGATGGATATCTTAGGTCCTTATACGCCAGCTACAGGCGGCAGAAAGTACATACTTGTTGCAGCCGACTACTTCACCAAATGGGTTGAGGCTGAGGCTGTTAAGAGAATCAAGGCGAAGGATGTGATCTCACTCATCTGGAAAAATGTCATCACTCGGTTCGGGGTGCCCATGTCTATGGTTTTTTATAATGGTCCCCAATTTGAAATGCATGTTCTCAAAATTTGGCTGGGAGACCAAGGCATCTCACACTGCTTTGCATCAGTCGGTCGTCCTCAAGCAAACGGCCAAGTAGAAGCTTTTAATAAGATCATCTCAAACGGACTTAAGAAGAAGATTGAACGAGCAGGTAGCCTATGGGCTGACGAACTACCGCATGTTCTCTGGGCCATTAGGACGACTGAAAAAGGGTCGACTGGAGAAACTTCATTCCTCCTAACTTATGGTGCAGAAGTTGTTCTTCCAATTGAACACTACGAGCCGACTCTTCGAATAATGTTGTATGACGAAGAGGCGAACTGGGCGTCCATGCGCCTAGCCTTGGAATCACTTCCAGAACAAAGGGGCAATGCAGCCCTGTGCCATGAAATCTACCGCCTGAGAATGACAAGGTCATATAATAAAAGAGTGCACAGGCGTCCACTCAAAGTGGGGGAATTTTTACTAAGAAAGATGAAAGCAGTCGGTAGGGCTAATGAGTCAGGCAAATTAACTCCCAACTAGGAAGGACCCTACCAAATCTATGAAGAAATCCGGGACGGCACCTACCGCCTGGAAACTCCAGACGGCCAACCCTTCCCTCGAACCTGGAATGTAGATAATTTAAAGAAGTGTTATTTTTGAATGATGTAAATAGCCAAGAGCTACTAATAAAGTTTGCTATTTTGCTTCATTAAGTATCGTACTTAGAGAGGCATGCCGCCTGCTCCATGAGCAGCCAGATACTCTCCTTTTTTCTATCAATTGAGGGGCATGCCAACTGGTAAAACAGTCGACTACTCTCCATTTTACTTAAATATGCATTCAATTAAGAGGGGCACGCCGCCTATAGCTATACAGTCGGCTACTCTCCTATACTTAGTTCGCCATGAACTACCTAAGGCCTATGGCCGAATGATCAGACCAGGCGCCCAGCCAACTGATCTAATCTTTAAACTAATACGACATGTCCCAACATTATAGCAGGCGTCCGGCGGCATCCCTCCGGATGAAATTCGTCGCAGAGAGCAGCTCCCTTTTGGGTGGAACATTGTTCTATAAACTAATTACACGGCACCCAGACGACTGTCCCCAAGGACAATCACGCAGCCGTTTTTGAGACAAGGATAACTCTAACACTAAACAAAACAAGAGTTAGCAGTTAACATCCGCGTCGGATGACCGTCTGTATTACTTGGGATAAGTACAGCCGGTACCCCTTGAGTAAATAGCCAACAAAAATTGGTGAATCAAGGGGATCATCCGGCTTCCGCCGCCTGGTGCCTCTTCTACTCAAGCATAAAAGCTGACGAATGAGTAACCTCAAAGATTACTCATAAGTCACTCTCTCATATTTAGTAAGGATTCAAAAGGTATGACGAGTCCGCCTGTCTAAAGGTGAACCACAGCTCTCGTACCCCGACCCTACTAAGATGATTACTTTTCAAACCAAACATGTTTGAAAATCTGGTTCGTAGGTCGACTTCTTTTTGGCAAACAGGGACTCAAGAACTATTTCTATTTTAACAAACAGGCGGGCTGGTTATAAGCAGCCTATTCCTTTCTTGAAAAAGTTAAACAAACCTAACGTATTTCCTAAAATACGTTGGGGGTCCGACTGGGAAATGGCCGACTGATTTCCTAACCTGTAACTAAGACAACCAGTCGTCCAGGGGCATAGGCAGTCGGTATCTAGTACCTGTTCGCAATCTTTAGCCGAAACAGTCGGTATGACATACAAGCGGATAGTAGGATCCTCTATACTTTGCAAAAATTAAGCTTAAAAATAAAATTTTGTGAGCAAAGACGACCGAAAGATGGTCGCCACATTCATATATAAACAGCCGGCCATAAAGACCGGCAAAATATTCAATAACCCGGCCCCCTGGCCGGGTAAAGTGATACAAGAACAAATGGCACGCAGGCCGAAGAAAGTTAAAGACATAAAAGCTTTAAGATTGAGGCGGGGCTTTGGTATTGACTGCCGCCTGATCAACAAGGGACGCCTGGTTCTGGGAAGCATCCTTCTTACTTGTCTCAACATCAGGGGAAGCTTCTTTAGACGCATCCACCTCAATCGGTTGTAGAGCCACCACCACCTCTTTCTCCTCTGAGCTGGGGTAAACCGGCTCGTCTTCCTCAGCCGCCTGCCTCATGATCTGTTGGTTGTACGCTTCAGTACAAGTGTTGAACTTTTTCTCCCAGGCGGCATAGTGAGCTTTTGGGAAGAGGGTCGTCCAAGTCATCTTCATGATCTGAGTCGAGTCGTCCATCATGGCTTGAGCTAAAGCCATTTTTTCAGACTCAGCCTCACCCTTGAGCTCATCAATGAGGGCCTTCTCCTGCTTTTGCAAGCGGTCTTTGACAGACGCCAAAGATTTTTCCATGGCCTCAAATTGGGTCATCTTCTGCCTAAGCGGCTTCAGCTCATCTCGGAGACCCTTGACCGTCGCCTCCAGCTCATTATTCTTCTTTTTGGCCGCCTCCAACTCGGTGCGGATAGTGGAAGTGGCCTGCGCCTGATAATAAAGAATATCAGTTGTCAAAATTTCATTTTGGGCAATTTGAAACATTGCCTTATCAACGTCAGAGGCGGCCATAGCTTTAGCAGCCTTTACCTCTTTGTTCTTGGCGCTGATCGGCCTCTGGAGGCCGAGTACTCGCAGCATGGTCTGGAAAAAGGAAAAACAGGCGTCAGATTTGAGAATAACAGGCGGCACGCAAAGTCAGCACTTTAAAAATATTCTAAGTCTACCTCGGAAAGGAGACCCATGATGCCGTCTAGGTCAAGGGTGCCAACTCCCTTGACCGCGTCCCTCTCCTCTTGAGGGACGACCTTAATCATAGACTTGGCCACTTGGACCAAGTCTGGTTCTTTAGGGCCGCCTGCATCCAAAAGAGAGAAACATCAAAAACATGAAGAAAGCGATGAAGAAATAAGTTAAGTCTAGCAGAGCAGTTTATACTTCTTGGCGGCCAACCGTCCCTAAGGACTTGTGATGGTTTCCCCACACTTTGTGGGGTGATCGGCTGCTTGTCAGCCGACTGCTTCCTGGCAGAGCTAGGAGAGCTCCCAATCGCCAGTTTGCGAGCCTTCGCATCCAGCTGCTGGGAAGAAGAGGGTTTGGAAGTGCCTGCCTGCGAAAAATATGAAATGGTCAATACTAATAATAGCAGACTTTCAAGGCAAAGTTTGAAGGATCATAAACTCACTATGGGCGTCTCCTTGGCAGGAGAATAAGAAGAGGTTCGCTTTTGATGCATGACGGAGGTCCGTAGCAAGGAAGCCGCCTTCTTTGAAGCAGAGATTTGGTCCATAGCTTCAGCTGAAAATAAGAACCACAAAGAGTTAGAAAAATTCGAGAACAAAGCAAAAGATGCGTACATATGCTCAAGAGGTCGGCTACCTCTGGAGGTCCGACTGCTGAGGTCGCAGGCGGCCAGAAAGTACTCATCATAGAACCACTTGAATTTGGGGACGCAGTGCAAGGGCACCTGCTCTCGTTCCCCCATAGTAGAGTTAGCCCTAATCTCTACTTTGAAAAGCCCTCGGTCCATGCTACGACCGCCTGCTAGAAGAGGTGGATCTCTGTTCCACCTGTTGTAGCGCTTGTTCATCAGCTTGTTAGGGCTGGCAATGACGAGGAAGGTGTTTCTCCAATCCTTCCATTTATTCTCTTTGCCCCTCGTCATCAAATAGCCTTTGTGGCTCGTTATTTGAAATCAGCCGGTACCGCTTGCTTTGGGGGTCCGGCTGAGATAGTTCATATGGATGAACGCCTCAAAATTCGGCTCCACCCCATGCATTTCACATCCGGCTACATAGCCAAGGATGTTGAACTAGGAATTCGGGGCTAACTGCCATAGCCCCACCTCGTATCCATGGAGGATTTGTTGAACGGTCGGATGCCAGGGAAATCGCAGACCAGCCTTAATGGTGGCCTCGTAGCAGCCAAAGCAGGCGTCCCCGTAGCTAGCGCCCGCGGGCCAGACGACTGCATCTTCAGAATCCGGCACAAAAAACTTGGAAATCAGGACCCATCACATGGTCTGATAGAAAAGAGTCTATTCGTTCCTTCATGGCCTTGATTCGACCCTTTGGAACGTGGCAATAGTAAGGGGTATTTTGTTCCCTATGAGAGGCCGATGGTTCTGACCAGTCGTCCCCCTTATCAGCCGCATGAGAAAGTCTCGCCTCATGCAAGTGAGAATGCCTTTCCTCTGAATTTATAGAGAGGTGGCTTGAAGAGCTAGAGTCAAACTCGCTATCAGAAGAGTCCGACTCCTCCCCTCTCCCTGAGGGGGCCGACCCCTCTTCTTCTTCAGGGGTCGTCTGCTGACTGGCTATGTCAACAAAGAAGTGGGAAGGGGCTACCTTGGCTCCCTCCTCAGAGCTCTCGGTAGAAGGGCCACCTTGGGTCCCTGCGGTATCAAGCGACTGGTCCGACAGCTCGTTAATCTGAACCCGGAAAGAGGAGCCATCAGAGTTTTCAATCCTCTTTGTCTTTTTTGTTCTTGCCATATTGTCCTGCATAGATACAAAGACAGTTGGATTCCGGGACTTGCGCAAAGTTTGAAGTACCGCAGGGCAGTCGGCACCCCTAGTCCTAGACTCAGTCGTCCCTGGTGACCGGCTGATTGCTAACCTAGGCCATGCCGGATGCTTTTGAGGCCTCATTTTCAAAAAGAAAGTAAATAAAACACAATAGAGCAGACGGTTACTTGAGTAATGAGTTCTGGAAAGAAGGAAAGAGCAGTCGTCCAACGAAAGCAGTCGGCCTGTCAGGAGTAATCGGCAGGTCAAAAGTTGCAAAGTGTCAGAGCTCAAGTTCAGGGGTCCGAGAGTTCTCTTGAAAAGTTCGCAAATGTGAACAAAAGACTTGGTCAACATGCCTTTATATAGGGAAAAAGGAGAATGCGAAGGGTCGCTTCCAAATTCAAAAAATGAGCGGGAAAAATGCCCAGCCCGTCATAAGGCGACACCTGTAGCAGGTCGTCGCCTGTTACAGGTGACATGTGAACAATCACGTGCCATCTGTGAGGGGCAAATGATTAGGGGATTTTTCCCTATCAATCATCATCTGACAAGTGAACCAATCAGGCCCTGTCATGTGTCCTCCACATGGGCCAATAGGAGCCTGCCACGTGTCAGGCGTTAATCTGTCCACCATGGACCAATTGCTAGACCTGACTTAGCAATTAATTGCACTTCCTGATCACTCCTCCCCTAGAGGAACCAGATCACTCTTTACTTTCCGCACCTTTTTACTCCACATACAAGTACTAACTTGATCGTCGGAGGCGGAGCTCCCACCACCCGGAGTCTCCGTTTCTTTGCAGGTACAGACGCAAGGATACCAGTCCCAAAATTGTAACTCTCTCGCAGGACATCAAAAAACCCAAAACAAATTGGGTTCAAATTATGAAAATACCCTACTATCCAAAAATTATCACCACGTAATTGTACTTGGTGGAGAAATATGGTGGGTTCAACTATTAATTTTTTAAAAAATTTATGATAAGGCGAAAATTATCTCCACGTAACTAAACTTGGTGGAGAAATATGGTAGGTTCAAATATTTATTTTTTTAATTTATGATATGGTGGAGAAATATGGTGGATTCAAATAGAAAAATACGTAACTATAATATGATAATTTTTTAGTACATGTAGATATACATGGAATGAGAATATGACTTCATGATAACCCAATAAAAATAAATAAAAAATATTCAAATGATAAACGATTATAATAAAGTTTGATACCTACCAAGATAAATTTTAATAGTATTTATGATAAGAAATAAAAATTGTTCGTCAATTATAATTAAATCAAAATTTGTGATACCTACCATTATAAATTGACACATCATACGACACAAACAAAACTTCATATCAATACAAAACCCCATCAAGTGTATTAGTGTCAGTAATTTTGTGTTAGTTTTTGGTCATCAATGGTCAGGTAATTATTAGCTTAATTTCTAAAATCCTATGTTTAAATTTGTATTTTTACCTTGTCATTTCAATTTTTAACCTATAAACCTATTTAGTAAGTAGGTGGAATTAGGCCGAAATCCAAATCTATACTTTTTAGATTTCCAAACAAGTGATTGGGCCAAATCCAACATTTGATATGGAATTATCAAATCCATCATTTTATATGGAATTGTCAAAAAAAAAGATAATAAAAATAAAAAATAAAAATTAAAAAATTAAAAAAAAAGGATTTTCACTTTTCTGTTGTCGGTTATCAAATTAACAAAATTTTAATAAGTTTGACTAATTTTTGTTTTAGGAAAATTTGTCAGAAAAAACCTTTTAAAACCACCATTTTGTGGAAAAAAAAAACCTTTTAAAAGCACCATTTTGCGAAAAAAAAACCTTTTAAAAGCTTTTTGATTAAAAAAAACACCATGTTCATTTTTTTTTTCGAGAGAAAACCCATCTTCTTAATTATCCTCTAATTAACTTAATTGGACTTTAATTTTCTCTCATTTCTTTTAATTAACCTCTAACCCATCCAATTACTAAATAATTAGATTTAATTTATATATATGTATAAAAAAAAACCACCACCCAAACCACCAACCAACCAATCCTTCCCCTTCTTCCTCCCTTTCCCCCTCCCGTGGCAGCAACCTCCGAACCCCCCGAACCCGCCGCCCAAATGCCCTCACATCCGACAACCTACCTTCACCGCCGGCCCTTCCCCCCTATCCTCGTAGGCAACTTCCACCCCCCTTCGAATTTTTGGTTCTTATTTACTCAAACATGCTCAAATCAAGTCTAATCAATTGCAATTTTCTTTTAAATCACCCTAGCATCACTTACATAATCAAAGCCAAAACAAGCATCAATTGCAAGCAAGATGCAAAAAAAAAAAAAAAAAAACCCTCCAATTGATTTTCTAGGGTTTTTCAAAATCAAGGAGGTGGTTGTCGCCGGCGGTGATAAGGGGGAAAGGTATGGTCATCCGCCGATTGAGGATGTCGCCGGAGGTGAGGGGATCTAGGCAGCGGGTTCGTGGGGGAGAGGGTTGCTGCCATGGGAAAGGTGAGGAAAGGGAGGGGGAAAGGGAGGAGGAAAGAGAGGGGCGATAGTTTTTTATTTATATAATTTAAATCTAATCTAATATATATTAATAAAGTAGGCATTTTTGGAGAGCATTCGGAGAGCCACGTAAGAAATATACTTATTTCGACCAATAAGAAGAAAGATTTGTATTTTATTTTTG
Organism: Chenopodium quinoa; assembly: GCF_001683475.1. NCBI lineage: Eukaryota > Viridiplantae > Streptophyta > Magnoliopsida > Caryophyllales > Amaranthaceae > Chenopodium > Chenopodium quinoa. The sequence continues at coordinate 427,267 of NW_018742211.1, read as the reverse complement.
AATTAAAAAATTATGTCGCCACCTAGATAAAAGTAACCAATTAGATTTGATACATCTAAATTTTTAATGCTACGTAGATTATTATAATCCACGAATTAAATTATTTTAATGAAAAAAAGTAAAAATATAGGAAAAATAAATTTATTAATTCAATACTACGAGTATAAGAAATCCAAAAAAAATATACCAAGAAATATTTAAATGATAAATTCTTATAATAAAGTTCGATACCTATCATTATAAGATAATTTTTTATAGTATTTATGATAAGAACTACAAATTGTTCGTTAATTATAATTAAATTAAAATTTGTGATACCTGCCATTATAAATTGACACGTCATACGACACAAACAAAATTTTGTATCAATAAAAAACCCCATTAAGCGAAGTTTATGTTAGTAATTTTGTGTTAATTTTTAGTCATCAATGGCCAGGTAATTTTTAGCTTAATTTTTAAAATCCTATGTGTAAATTAGTATTTCTAATTATTACTTACATTGTATTAATTTGGGATCTCCAACTATTATATGCTTTTGTTTTATATACTAAATGTTTTTTTTACATGCAGATCTAACACATCATATGACACAAATAAAATTTCGTATCAATACAAAACCCATCAAGCGAATTTTGTGTTAGTAATTTTGTGTTAGTTTTACGTCATCAATGTCCGGGTAATTTTTAATTATTAGTTACATTGTATTTATTTAGAATACTTAACGATAATTTGTTTATGTAATGACATACAATTAGATGTTGTATACTTAATATATGGATGGCTTTAAGTGTTTTTGGAGATGATGAAAAGATTTCAATACATAGATTTGATTTTATATCGCAACAATTTTTCATTTATTGGTAAATATATTGATTTATTTTATATAAATTTAAATATTTAATTTATATCAATTTTAGTTTGGCTAACATTTCACGGTTCAATTTATCCATTTATATAATAGGTTGGTTGTGGACAAGGTTGGTGATCTACCGAAAAAAAAGATATGCTAAAACAATGAATAATGATTTAAGATTTAAATTATTAAAAATTTATCATTTCACATTAAAGATTTTATATAACAGAAAAAAAAAATCATATTTACAGTTTATTTATATTTAATAAATTTATAGTAAAAAAAAATATTAAACTTTTGTAATTTTGTCTGAAATTATTAAATACAATAAATCAAATAAATAAAAATCTTAGATGAAAAAACCGTGCATCGCATAGGCTTCCATCTAGTATATATAAATAAAGAGGCATTTTTGGAGAGCATTCAGAGCGCCACGTAAGAATATACTTTTTTCGACCAATAAGAAGAAAGATTTGTATTTTATTTTTTAATTAAAAATTATGTCGCCACCTAGATTAAAGTAACGAATTAGATTTGATGTATCTAAAATTTTATAATCCACGAATTAAATTATTTTAATGAAAAAAAATAAAGTAAAAATATAGGAAAAGATAAATTTATTAATTCAATACTACGAGTATAAGAAATCCAGAAAAAAAAAATATACTAAGAAATATTTAAATGATAAACGCTTATAATAAAGTTTGATATCTATCATAATAAGATACATTTTGATAGTATTTATGATAAGAAATACAAACTGTTCGTTAATTATAACTAAATTAAAATTTGTGATACCTACTGATTAAGGAATTTTGCTCCCACCAATCAGAATGCGCCATGTGGGCCAATCAGGTTCTGCCAAGTGTCCTCTAATTGGACTTGTCAGAGCCTGCCACGTGGCACGCGCCTATTTGTCCACCAAGGACCTATTATGTCACGACACGTGGCATCCTCCATGCCTAATGGAAAAACCGGCCACCTAGGCCCAACTTTCAAGGGAAGCCCAATCAGCCCTAGGTTAACCGAAAACCTAGGATTGGCACGCATCCCAAGGTTATAAATACCTTCATTAATCCTCATTAGAAGGGATTACGCTGATTAATCACTCTCACCCAGAGAAACACATTTTACCTTTCCGCATTAATTACTCCTTAAACAAGTTCTAACTTGACCGTTGGAGGCGGAACTCCAATCACTCGGAGTCGCCGTTTGTTTTGCAGGTACAGGCGTCCGGTTCCAGTCTCGGAATTGTAACTCTCCCGCAGGACATCAAAAAACCCCGAAACATTTTGGCGCCGTCTGTGGGGAGAGTACTTTTGAGATGGCATCAACGTCTGTACTGACTCCAGAAGAGAGGCGTCCCCTGGACGACCCTCAAGTTCACTCAGATCATGATACTGAAAATGAGGTTGAAGTTGAAGCACACACAGCCTCAGACGGGACCCTAAGGGCCCGGCGTACCCGTCACACCGAAAGGAAAGAACAGGTTGATCACCAAACTGGACACAGTAATCCTGTCGGCACACCGCCTGATCAGCAGCAGGCGGCTGAAGGGTCTGCTCCCATTACAAGAAACGAACTCATGACCTTCATGAGGGGCTTCAAGGGGGAGATCTAGGAACTAATCAACAAGAAGACGCCTGCTCTGTCTAAGGAGCAGTCGGCTAAAAGGCCTTCCCATTCAGAAAGAAGGAAGCCTGTTCAAGGACGAGAGGCGACCCCTCATCCTAACTCTAGGAAGTGGGAGCCGCCTGTACTTGACTTCACAAAGTACCGTTTTCCCACACCAAGGAAGATGAAGCCCGTTCGTCATATACAGGCAGACGGGTCAAAGAAAACATACTCAAACGCTCGGCTACTGCTAGAGTAGAAGAAGAACGACCGACTGTCAAAGTCGGCCTCTACTTCAGATTTCCAAGATAGTCTGCACAATACTTCTATGAGATATACTCAATCAAATCATGAGAGTCAGACAGGCGGTACCTCCCGTCGGTCTGGATTTCATAACGACCAGGCGGTACCAAATTTACCATTTCTACCGCAACAATATTTTTTGCAGCCACCTTTGTTTGGAGGACAGGCGGCAAAAAATGTCCAGCCTTTGGACTGGCAACTACGGTTGCTAAGACTTGGAGAACAGCCGTCTGCTTTCTCCAAAGAAATTACAGAGGCCGCCCAGCCGGCCAAAGTTAAGAATGTGCTAGTAGGCGCCTATGACGGCACTACTAACCCTGAAGACCATTTGATGGCATTCACCAACCTAATGTATCTCCAAGGTTTGGATGATCCCACTTGGTGCAAGTGTTTCCCAGCGACTCTCAAAGGAATCGCACAGCAATGGTTTGGCAACCTGCCAACTGGTTGTGTGAACAACTTCATGACGCTTGCTTACTTATTCACCTCCAACTTTGCCATGAACATACCTGCAAAGAAGACGACCCTTGATTAGGGACGATTCAGCAGGGTGAGAAGGAAGGGCTTCGTTCATACATCAGGCGGTTCAACCTGATGAGGATACAGATTCAAGGGTTACCGGATGAGGTGGCCTACACTGAATTTTTCAGAGGTCTCAAGGAAGGGTCGACCTTCAAGTTTTACCTGGTTCGAAAGAGGGTTGCGACTCTTCAGGAAGCCTTGATTGAAGAAGAAGCCTATATACAGGCGACTGATCTTTGTAGTACTGGAAAGCAGTGGGACGGAAGGAGGTCCGACAAAAAAGAAGGCCGACCAAAGCAGTCGGTCAATAAAGATGATAAAAAGAGAAAAGAGGTCTGGGCGGCCGATTCCTATAAACAGCCGGCCCAAAAAAAAGAAGAAAGAATTCAAACCATACTCTCCAAAGTATGCGTTCAGCAAGGATAGTCAAGCTATCCTCAAAGAAATCAAGGGCCGAATATCAATCAAGAAGCCGGCCCCCATGAAGGGTTCCGCGAGCAATCGGAACCAAGATAAATTCTGCCATTATCATGAAGACGTTAGTCATGAAACCAACGAATGCATCAGTCTCATGCGCTACCTAGACCGCCTGGCTGAACAAGGCGACCTTGACTCCTATGTCAAGAAGTCTAAGAGGAATAATTCCTCGAAGAATAAGCAGTCGGCCAAAAAGAACCAACAAGCCGATAGTTCTGACACAGATGATGCAGTCATCTATACAATTGCAGGAGGCTTCTCAGGAGGCGGCCCCACTATCAGGGGCAATAAAGACAATATCAGGCGGCTAGATGTCAATTCCGTTCACCAAGAACGGCCCTCCAAAAGTTCATTCCTAGTGATTGTCATCACAGAAGAAGATCTAGGAGGGGTAAAGGGGCTGCATGATGACCCCATTGTTATTGAATGCAAGGTGGCCAACCAAAGAGTTGGCCGAATCCTCATAGATATTGGTAGTTCCTCCGATCTTATCAGTAGCAAGTGTCTGTCAAAGCTCAAATACAAGACTGATTGCATACCATCTAGTATCCTACCCTCTAGTAGGGTTTGGAGGAGGAGTCGTACACTCAGTGGGGCGAGTGGATTTACCCATCCGCCTGGGTAAGAAAGGGAAGGGTTGTCACATGGTGGTCCGGTTCCTGGTAGTTGAGGAACTCTCGGCCTACAACATGATCCTGGGACGACCTACCCTAAATAATTCAAAAGTTGTCATTATCCCATCTCTTATGTTGCTCAAATTTGAGAAGGATGATGGAACAATCGGCTCCCTAAGGGGAGATTAGAAGATAGCCCGGGAGTGCTACCTCTCGGATATCAAACCCACTGTGGCAGCCGCTGGGCCAAGTGATGAAAAAGCAGATCTTGACATTGTCAAGGTGGATGCGCCTGCTCAAGAAGCAAGCGGCAAGAAAAGAAAGGCTGCCTAGTTGGGGGCCAAAAGAAAAGAGAAAAGATAGCAATCACTGGCAGAGGAGCGGTCAGACGAAATCCGCCCTCAGCCAGCTGGTGAGCATGCGGACCTGGTTCTGGACGACCCGCGCCCTGACCGAACAGTCAAGGTTGGGACGACTGCTCTTAGAGTTCTGGGTGAAGATTTTCACCAAGTTTTGAAAGAATACAAAGACATCTTTGCATTCGAAGTTCATGAAATGCCAGGCATCAGTCCTGACCTGGCGGTACATAAACTGGTCGTGGATCCAAAAAAGAAGCCGGTAAGACAGAAGCAGTGGAACCATGGCGAAGAAAGGAGTCAGGCGGCAGCCGCCGAAGTTAAAAAGCTGCTTGACGCAGGGTTCATTCGGCAATGTTACTTCCTTGACTGGGTCGCAAATGTTGTGCTTGTTAAAAAGCCGAATGGTACCTGGCGAATCTGTGTGGACTACACGGACCTAAACAAGGCGTACCCCAAGGACAGTTACCCTCTGCCCAAAATTGACGGTCTGGTTGACTCAACAGCCGGCCATGCTTTGATGAGCTTCATGGACGCCTACTCTGGCTTCCATCAGATTCCTTTGTGGAAGAAAGATCAGGAGAAGACGGCCTTCGTCACTGATCAAGGGCTATATTTCTACACGGTCATGCCGTTTGGTTTGAAGAATGCCCCTGCCACCTTCCAAAGAATGATAAATACGGTCTTCTTTGACCAAATTGGGAGAAACGTTGAGGCATACATCGATGATATGATTGTTAAGTCCAAGCTTCAGAAAGACCATCTGTCGGACCTCCGAGAAACTTTCACCACACTCAGGCGACACCATGTCATGCTCAATCCCAAGAAATGTGTATTTGGGGTTGAGTCTGGGAAATTTCTCGGATTCCTCATCAATCAGAGAGGAATAGAGGCGAACCCTGAGAAAGTGTAGGCGGTCATTGACATGCAGTCGCCTCGCACCGTCCGAGAGGTTCAGAAATTAACAGGTTGTCTGGCGGCTCTAGGAAGATTTCTCAGCCGGTCAAGCGACAAGTGCCTTTACTTTTTCCAGGCTATAAAGAAGAAGGCAAGGTTTGAATGGGGGCCGGATGCTGAGGCGGCCTTCCAAAAATTAAAAGTTCATTTACATTCCTTGCCAAGGCTGGTCAGTCCTTTGCCCAAAGAAGTGCTTTACATGTACCTGGCCGTTTCTGATCATGCTCTAAGCGTTGTCCTCCTTGCTGAAAGAGACGGTTGCCAGCTCCCGGTCTACTTTGTCAGCCACGTGCTGAAAAATGCCGAGTTGAGGTATCCCTTAGTGGAAAAGTTCGGTCTTGCTCTCTTCATGGCCGTTAAAAAATTGAAGCCCTATTTTTTGGCACATGCAGTCGTTATGTATACAGATCAACCAATCAAGCGGCCACTGACAACTATGGAGTCGTCAGGCCGGATGATCAAATGGGAAATAGAAACTCAGGGTCTCGAAATCACATTCGAGCCTAGGAAAGCAGTAAAGGGGCAAGCTTTTGCTGATTTTATTGTAGAGATGACTCGGCCCCCTGATTCTCAAGTTCCGGACCAAGTCTGGAAGGTATATGTGGACGGGAGCTCCACCTCAAATGGTTGCGGAGCAGGCGTCATATGTCAGTTGCCCGAGGGCGACAGGTATGAGTATGCTTTACGTTTCAATTTTCAAGCCTCAAACAACGAGGTAGAATATGAAGCTTTACTAGCCGGTATCCGCATGTGCAAGGTGGCTGGGGCAAGAAAGATAGACACCTGTTCTGATTCACAATTGATAGTGAGTCAGTACAATGGCGAATACGAAGCAACCCATCCGGCAATGATCAAGTATTTACAGGTGGTACGACAAGTAGTCGGATCCCTTGAAGATTTTCATCTGACTCAAGTACCAAGATCTGAAAACAACCAGGCGGATGCTTTTTCAAAGGTAACCTCCAACCCTTCTTGAAGTGTGTTACTCCAGAAAAAGGACGAGAGATCCTAGAAGATCTTCACTCGGGTTACTGCGCTTCCCATGTAGGCGGCAGGTCGCTTGCCCAACGGGCAAGGCGGTAGGGTTACTTTTGGCCTACTTTAGAGGCAGATGCAATGGAGATGGTGAAAAAATGTGACAAGTGTCAAAAGTTTGGCAAGCTAATTAACCGTCTGGCTACTGATCTCACTGCTATTCATAGCCCACTACCGTTTGCTAAGTGGGGCATGGTTATTTTGGGTCCCTATACGCGTGCTACAGGCGGCAGGAAGTACATACTTGTTGCAGTCGACTACTTTACTAAATGGGTAGAGGCAGAGGCTGTCAAAGGAATCAAAACAAAGGATGTGATTTCATTCATTTGGAAAAACATCATCACTCGGTTTGGGGTGCCCATGTCTATGGTTTTTGACAATGGTCCCCAATTTGAGACGCCTGTTCTCAAAAACTGGCTGGGAGACCAAGGTATTTCACATTACTTTGCATCAATCGGTCGTCCACAAGCAAATGGCCAAGTAGAAGCTTTTAATAAGATCATCTCAGATGGGCTCAAGAAAAAGATTGAACGAGCAGGCGGCGTATGGGCAAATGAACTACCACATGTTCTCTGGGCCATTAGGACGACTGAAAAAGGGTCGACTGGAGAGACTCCATTCCTCCTAACCTATGGTGCGGAAGCTGTTCTTCCAATTGAACACTACGAGCCGACTCTTCGAGTAATGTTATACGACGAAGAGGCGAACTGGGAGTCCATGCGTCTGGCTTTGGACTCACTCCCAGAAATGAGGGGCAATGCAGCCTTGCGCCATGAAATTTACCGCCTGAGAATGATCAGATCATATAACAAAAAAGTGCACAAGCGTCCACTCAAAGTGGGGGACTTTGTACTAAGAAAGATGGAAGCAATCGGTAGGGCTAATGAGTCCGGAAAATTAACCCCCAACTAGGAAGGACCCTACCGAATCTATGAAGAGGTCCTGGATGGCACCTACCGCCTGGAAACACCAGACGGCCAACTCTTGCCTCGAACCTGGAATGTAGATAATCTCAAAAAATATTATTTTTGAATAATGTAAATAGCCGAGAGCTACCTAATAAAAGTTCACTATTTCACTTCATTCATTTTGTACTAAGAGGGGCATGCCTACTGGTAAAACAGTCGGCTACTCTCCATGCTCTTTATTTACGCGTTAATTAAGAGGGGAATGCCGCTTGTTCTAAACAACCGGCTACTCTCCCATACATAGTTCACCAAGAACTATCCTAAGCCTATGGCCGAAATGATTAGACCAGGCGCCAAGCCAGTTGATCCAACTTTAACACCAATCTGACTTGTCCCAACATCATAGCAGGCGTCCGGCAACATCCATCCGGATGAAATTCGTCGCAGAGAGCAGCTCCCTTTTGGGTGGAACATTGTTCTATAAATTAATTACACAGCACCTATACGACTGTCTACTAAGACAAACACGTAGCCGTTTCTGAGACAAGGATAACTCTCACTGGTCCAACAAGTGTTTGCAGTTAGCATCCACATCAGATAACCGACTGTACTACTTGGGATAAGTATAGCCGGTACCTTTTGAGTTAATAGCCAACAAACATTGGCGAATAAAGGGGTCCAATCGGCTTCCGCCGCCTGGTACCTCTACTACTCAAACATTAGTGACGGCGACTAAGTAACGTCCATGTTTACTTAGTCACTCCTTAAAACTTGGTTTGAAATTGAAAAAGGTTTTCACATACCGCCTGTCCTTACTAAGTTATCACACCTTGAGTAAAAATCCAGCAATGTTTGGTAAGTTAGGGGGACTAACCGGCCTATGCCGCTTAGTGCCTCTCCTACTCAAACTAACCATGACCAGCGAATAATCTCCCTCATACTTAGCCGATTTCAAAAGATATGACGGGACCGCCTGTCTAAAGGTGAACCAATCATCAAATTACGTTAGAAACCGGTTGGATGGGTGGCCGACTGATCGCCTAGCCTGGAAATAGCCAACCAGTCGTCCAAGGGCATAGGCAGCTCCTACATTGTACCTGTCCGCAATTATCGGCCACACAAAACAGTCGGTATGACATGCAAGCGGATATTAGAGTTTCGACACTTAGCAAAAATAAAAGAGCACAATTCGAAAATTGGCAGCTAAGGCAACCTAAAAAGATGGACGCCGAAATTCTATTAACAGCCGGCCATAAAGACCGGCACAAATATTCAAGACCCCGGCCCCCTAGCCGGGTAAAGACAAAAATAAACCGGCCATAAAGACCGGCAAAGTATTCAAAGACCTCGACCCCTTGGCCGGGTAAAGAGATACAAAAACAGACGGCACGTAGGCCGAAGAGAAGAGACAAAGAAACATAAGCTTCAAGATGGGGGCAGATCTTCAACAACAACAGCCGCCTGATCAGCAAGAGACGCCTGCTTCTGAGAAGCATTCTTGCTGGTCTCGGCATCAGTTGCACCCTTTTTCGGCACCAGGGCCACTACCGGCTCCTCCTCCTCCTCCAGCGCATCATTCTCAGCAGCCGCCAGCAGGACTTCTTGGTTATACGTTTCAGAGCATCGGCGAAATTGTTATTCCCAAGAAGCAAAGTCGGCGTTTGGAAAGAGGCGAGTCCAGGTCATGCGCTGGATTTGGGCTGAGTCCTCCATCATGTCTCGAACCAAATCCTTCTTCTCTTGCTCAGACTTGGCCGAGAGCTCTTCAGTGAGGCTCTTCTCCTAGTTTACCAGGCGCTCCTTGACACGCTCCAAGGATTTCTCCAAGATGTCGTAGTGGAGCATCTTTTGCCTAAGAGGCTTCAGCTCGGCTTTAAGGTTCTGGATGGTCGCCTCCAACTCATTGTTTCTCTTCTTGGCCGCCTCCAACTCAGTCCTAATAGCAGAAGTGGCCTGCGCCTGATAATAAAGAATATCAGTTGTCAAAATTTCATTTTGGGCAATTTGAAACATTGCCTTATCACAGTCAGAGGCGGCCATGGCTTTAGCAGCCTTTACCTCTTTGTTCTTCGCACTAATGGGTTTGCGAAGGCCGTTTACTCGGAGTAGGGACTGAATTAAAGAAAACAGGCGTCAGATTTCAAACAAAAAATAGGCGTCCTGGAATTAAACAACAAAAATACGCTAAGTATACCTCAGCAAGGAGCCCTGCAATTCCATCTAGGTCCAGGGTGCCGACACCCCGAACCGCGTCTCTCTCTGCTGGAGGGACGGATTTGATCATGGACTTGGCCACTTCGACCAGGTCCGGTTCTTGAGGCCGGCTCCATCAAGAGTGAACAAGAATTTTAGAAAAGGCGAAAGAAAAGTAGGTCAAAGTCTAGAAGAGCAGTTTCATACTTCTAGGCGGCCTGCTGGGAGTTTGAGAAGGAGTGGTCGGCTGTTTGTCAGCAGCCGCTTGTTTCCTGGCAGAACCAGGCGAACTCGCCACAGTCGTCTTTCGGGCTTTGGAGTCCGGCTGTTGGGAGGAGGAAGTTCTTGGTGTGCCCGCCTGCAAAAAAAAAAATGGTTAGTATGTGTATAAACCCAACCTTTTAACAGAAAAAAGGGGGGGTGAAAGCTGGGAACTCACTAAGGGCGTCTCCTTGGTGGGAGAGTCAGTTGATGTGTGTTGCTGCATAACGGATGCTCGCAGCATAGCAGCCGCCGTCTTGGAGGCGGTTATTTTGCTCATGGCTTCCGCTGCATAGAGGAAGGCGAAAGTTAGAAAAATTCAGAAAATGATTTCTACAAGGGTACGTATTCGACAGGTCGGCTACCTCTAGAGCACCGACTACTAAGGCCACAAGCGGCCAGGAAGTACTCGTCATAGAGCCATTTGTAACTCGGGACGCAGTGCAGGAGCACTTGCTCTCGTACCCCTGTAGTAGAGTCGACCCTGGTCTCTACTTTAAAGAGTCCTCGGTCCAGGATCTCTTTTTTAGCTTTGAGAGGGACAGGCGACATGCTGCAACCGCCTGCAAGAAGAGGCGGGTCTCTGTTCCACCTATTAAAGCGTTTGTTCAGCTCTTTGTCTGAACTCTCAATAATGAGGAAGGTGCTTCTCCAATCCTTCCATTTGTTCTCTTTACCTCTTGTCATGAGGTAGCCTCTGTGGCTCGTCAATTGGTACCAGCCGGTACCGCCTGCCTTAGGGGTCCGGCTGAGATAGTTCATATGGGCGAATGCCTCGAAATTGGGCTCCACCCCATACATTTCACACCCAGCTACATAGACGAGAACATTGAACCAGGAATTTGGGGCTAATTGCCATAACCCCAACTCATACCCGTCAAGGATTAGTTAAACAGCCGGATGTAAGGGAAAACGCAGCCCAGCCCTAATGGCCGCCTCATAGCAGCCAAAGCAGGCGCTATCATAACTGATCCCAGCCGGCCAGACGACTGTGTCTTCCGGATCTGGCACAAAAACCAGAAAGCCAGGGCCCATTACATGGTCCGCTACGAAGATGCCCACTTTCTCTTGCATGGCCTTGATTCGGCCTTTTGGAACGGTGCAGTAGTAAGGGGTGTTTTGCTCTCTTTGAGTGGCGGATGGCTCTGCCCAATTGTCCCTCTTCTCTACTAAATGGGAAAGTCTCGCCTCTTGTAGGCGGTTGTGCCCTTCCTCTAAGTCGAGAGAAAGGTGACCAGAAGAGCTGGAGACGGACTCGTCTTCCGAAGAGTCCGACTCCGCCCCTCTCCCTGAGGGGCCCGCCTCCTCTCCTTCAGCAGGAGCGGGAGAATACGTGGACATGTCTACTGTAAAATGGGAAGGGACCACCTTGATCCCTCCCTCAGAGTTGTTAGCAGTCGAGCCGCCTTGGTTCACTTCAACATCTGGCGTTTAATCAGATATTTCACTAATCGGCACCTGGAAAGAGGAGCCATCCGAATTGGTGATCCTAGTTGTTCTTTTTGTTCTGGCCATTATGTTCTGCATAGACACAAAGACAGTCGGACTTTGTATAAAGGGCAAAGATTGGTTCGAAAAGGGGCAGGCGGCACTCCTAGTCCTAGACTCAGCCGTCCCCGGTGACCGGCTAATCACTAACCTAGGTCGTGTTGTGTGCTTCCGAGGTACCATTTCAAAAAAGAAAAAAAATATAAAGAAATTTAAAAGAATAAGTGAACAGACGGTTACCTGAACGATTGAGAAGTTGACGAAGATCTGGAAAGTAATCTGAATATCAGCCGGCTTGTCAGAACAAGCGGTAGGCTGGAAATGTCCAAAATGTCAGAGCAGGTTCAGGGGTGTGAGTGTTCTCTTAAAAAGTTCTCAAGTGTGAACAAGTGTGAAGTCAACATGCCCTTATATAGGCAATAGAAGAAGTTGAAGGTGTTGATAATTTAGAGTGTCGGAGGAGCGCTCGCTCTTCTGAATCGCGCTCGCGCCAAATAGGCGCGACCCGCGACAAAACCGCGCATAAACCGCGATGAGTTTCTGGAAAATCTGGAAAAGTTTGGAGGCGCGCCCGCGCCTCCGGTTGGCGCGCCCGCGTCATGGTATGGCGCGACCCACGCCTAAACCGCGCATAAATCGCGCTAACTTTCTGGAAAATCGAAGTTTTTAGGCAAAGAAGGAGGCGCGCCCGTGCAAGATGGTGGCGCGCCCGCGCCCCATGGTGGCGTGCCCGCGATGCTGTGGTGGCGCGCCCGCGCCTATTCGCTCGCGCCCGCGCTTCTTGCCGTTTTGCGATTTTATGCGACGGTTGATTCTATTTTATGTAGAATGAGTTCTTCCGAAAGTAAGGAGATAGAACATTATTCTCTCATCTTCTCCCCCAAGAATTCTCCATTTTTCTCAAAATTTTCTTGCAAACTATTTAGAGAAAAACCTCATGATTTTAGCCTTCTTTGTGAATCATCCATCGGTTTTTCGATTCTTTGTGCTAAGAACGGAAAGGGTTGTCAATTGTATCTCAAAGGGAATTTCCGGATTAACCCAAGCACCGTGTGGGGGAAATTAATCCCTTTAGGAAAGTATTCATACGCCTTTGACAGAGTATCAAGATCATAGTCTCAAGGGACATCGCGATTCTCATGTTCTTGTGTGTGTTGATCGGCTTGGAGTTTAGGCAAGTGTTTAAGTCTTCATGTTAGTGTTTCTTTTAGAAATTTTCTGTAATTTCTTTGATATTCTAATACTTGATTGTAACACCTTGGTTGTGTTTGTTTGTATTACATTACATTGTTAGTGTAATCACATTACTTAGGTTTTGTCCCACACAATTTATTAAGTGTTTTCTAGTTTGAATTCACTGTAAACCTAACAATCTAAAGGGATTAATTTTTAGAATTGTCAAGTATGTCTAGTGTGAAGGAACTTACTACTAACTTTGTCAAACTCAAGAAGTTTGACGGTGTTGAATTTAGGAGATGGAAGAAGAAGATGTATTTTCTTCTTACATCTCTTAATGTTGCCTATGTTATAAATACTCCAAGGCCAAATGAACATGAGAATGAGACCTTGGAATCCGTTTGGGAAAGATCGAAATGGGACAACGACGATTTCATTTGTCGTGGTCACATCTTGAATGGGATGGAGGATGACTTGTTTGATGTCTACCAAAATGTGGAATCGGCTAAGGAGCTATGGGAGTCCTTAGAGAGCAAATACATGATGGAAGACGCTTCAAGCAAGAAATTCTTGGTTAGTAATTTTAATAATTATAAATTTGTTGATGGTCGATCCATAATGGATCAATTTCATGAGTTGCAACGCATCTATGGTAGCTTAGAACAACATGGTATTGCTATGAATGAGTTGTTTGTTGTTTCTAGCATAATTGATAAATTGCCCCCTAGTTGGAAAAATGTGAAACATGATCTGAAACACAAGAAAGAGGACATGACATTGTCCGGTTTGGCCACCCACCTTCAAATTGAAGAGGGGATTCGTGCCATGGAGGGAGCTAAGGATGGAAATCTTAGCTCATCTACCGTGAATATGGTAGATGAAGGAAGGGCTAAAGCCTCTACTAGCTTCAAGAGGAAGAATGATAATTCTTCCAAAGGGAAGTCCAAAAGGCAAGCAAACAATAAAAAGTTTGCTTGTTGGGAATGCGGTAAAGTTGGACACCGCAAGAAGGATTGTTTTTCTTTTAAGAAAAGGATGAAAAAAGCCAAGGAGGGTCATGCTAGCACTAGCAAGGACCAACCCACCAAAGGTAATCCAATTCATGAGGTTGAATTTGATTCCGGTTTGGATTTAAATACAACGGATTCTAACATTTTTGTTGTGCAGGATGATGACTCATGGTGGATTGATTCGGGGGCGTCAAGGCACGTGTGCAAGAGTAAGCATTGGTTCAAAACCTTTCAAAAGGTTGTTGATGGAGAAGACCTCTACATGGGGAACAACTCTACCATCAAGGTCCTTGGAAGAGGGCAAGTTGAGCTTATGTTTAGTTCGGGGACTGCAATAGTTCTTAGGATTGTGTTGTATGCTCCGGAAATTAGTAGAAATCTTGTATCTGGGCCTTCCCTGAATAGTCTTGGCTATAAGTTAGTATTTGAAGCTAATAGATGCATAATTACTAGGGGTGTAATGTTTATAGGTCGTTGCTACTTGGATAATGGTTTGTTTAAGCTTTCATTAAAAGACAAGTATGTTTGTAATGATGATTTATGTTTGAATGTTGTTGACAATGTTGATCAAGTTGATTTAAGTTTGTTTGATTTATGGCATTCGAGATTAGGACATGTGAATTATAATAAAATGCTTTTCATGTCCAAACAAGAGTTGATTCCTTGTTGTGATATTTCTCCTAATAAGTGTTCTACTTGCATGTTGAACAAGATCACTAGAACTCCATTTAAGAGAGTTGAGAGAAGTTCTAACATTTTAGAACTAATCCATAGTGACTTGTGTGATTTTCATAGTACGCCTTCTTTGGGGAACAAAAGATACATGGTAACTTTTATAGATGATTATTCTAGGTTTTGTTACGTGTATCTTTTGCATTCCAAAGATGAAGCATTAACCAAGTTTGATATTTATAAAAAGGAAGTAGAATTGCAAGTAGATTCATTTATTAAGAGAATTAGAACTGATAAGGGAGGGGAACACTATGATCCAAGTTATTTCCAATCTTTGGGCATAATTCATGAGACTACAGCTGGTTATGCACCACAATCAAATGGTGTAGCTGAAAGGAAAAACAGAACCCTAGAAGAAATGGTTAATTCCATGTTATCTTACTCAGGTTTGAGTGAAGGGTTCTGGGGTGAAGCAATGTTGACAGCATGTCACATTCTTAACCGAGTTCCCACAAAGGGAAAATAATCTACTCCTTATGAACTTTGGTACAAAAGAAAGCCAAACTTGAAGTATCTCAAGGTTTGGGGTTGTAGGGCAGTCGTAAGAGTGCCCGGCAACAAGAAAAGAAAGCTCGGTGAAAGGGGCTTGGATTGCATATTTATAGGGTATGCTGAGCATAGAAAAACCTATAGGTTCTATGTAATAGAACAAAATGACTATAAATCTGTTCATTCAGTTATAGAGTCAAGAGATGCAATTTTTGATGAAAACCGATTTTCATCAATGAGTAGACCGAAAGATCTACAAATTAGTGCCAACGATAGGGAGATAGTAGAGTTGAATGATCAACTTGAAACTCATGAAAGTACACTCGATAATGAGAATGTTGAAACTCCTCAATTGAGGAGAAGTACTAGAGAAAGGAAAATTAGGAATCCTCTAGATGACTTCATAATTTATTTGGTTGAAGGATCTAGGGATGTCCTTAGTTCCACTACTCCATATTGTTTCAATGTGGATAGTGACCCAAAAACTTATAGTGAATCAATTTCTTCCCAAGATAGTGCATTTTGGAAAGAGGCTATAAATGATGAGATGGATTCCATCATGGGAAATAACACTTGGGTCTTAGAGGATTTACCTTCCGGTTGCAAACCTCTTGGTTGCAAGTGGATTTTCACTAGGAAAAGGAGACCGGATGGCTCCATAGTGAAATTTAAAGCCAGGTTGGTTATCCAAGGCTTTAGGCAAAAGCATGGTGTCGATTATTTTGACACATATGCACCAGTTGCAAGAATAACCTGAATAAGGTTGTTAATTGCAATGGCTTTGGTATACAATCTAGTGATCCATAAAATGGATGTCAAAACGGCATTCCTTTATGGAGATTTAGAGGAAGAAGTATACATGAAACAACCCGAAGGGTTTGTTTTGGAAGGACAAGAAGATAAGGTGTGTAAATTGGTTAAGTCCTTGTATGGACTTAAACAAGCACCAAAGCAGTGGCATCGGAAATTTGATGACACAATTTTGTCCTTTGGATTCAAGGTGAATCAAGCTGATAAGTGTGTATATAGCAAATTTGATGACAAAGGTCATGGTGTCATCATTTGTCTATATGTTGATGATATGCTTATCTTTGGTACAAGTCTACAACAAGTAGAATTGACCAAGGAATTCTTATCCTCATCTTTTCAGATGAAGGATTTGGGGGAGGCGGATGTCATATTAGGTATCAAGATAATTCGGGACAATGGAAGACTTATATTAAGTCAATCTCACTATGTTGAGAAAATGATCAAACGGTTCAATATGTTTGATAAGTGTCCTGTGAACACCCCCATGGAACCAAATGTCAAATTGGTTAAGAATTCGGGGAAAACAATTTCCGAATTAGAATATTCAAGGATAATTGGATCCTTGATGTATGCCATGACTAGTACAAGACCGAATATTGCATTGGTTGTGAGAAAACTAAGTAGATTTACTAGTAACCCGGGTGCACAGCATTGGTTTGCAATAAGGAGGGTCTTAAGGTACCTCAAGGGTACGTTAGACTATGGTCTATCTTATAGTGGATTTCCTTCAGTTTTAGAAGGATTTTCGGATGCTAGTTGGATCACTTACAAAGAGGATGACTCTTCAGTAAGTGGTTGGGTATTCATGTTTGAAGGAGGTGCCATTTCATGGTCCTCCAAGAAACAAACTTGCATCGCGGATTCCACTATGGCAGCAGAGTTTATAGCTCTTGCTTCAGCTAGTAAAGAAGCTGAGTGGTTGAGGAATCTCATGATAGAGTTGCCTTTATTGTCAAAGCCAATGCCACCGGTGGCAATCTATTGTGATTCTAATTCGGCATTGATAAAGGCTTATAGTCAAGTGTACAATGGTAAGTCTCGGCATATTTCACTAAGGCATAGCCTAGTGAAAGAGCTTATCAATGATGGGGTCATAAGTCTTGACTATGTTCCAACAAAGATGAATTTGGCGGATTGCTTTACCAAGGCAATGCCAAGACATTCCATCATATTTGCTATGAATGGAATGGGTTTATGTCCAAAAACACAAACTTGTGAAACCCAATCTAACACTTGAAGAAACATCAAGTCTTAGATTCAATGTGGTTGAATCACATCTTTGATGTTTGTTAGCAATATTAAATGACCCATATTGCTATGGTACTTGTGATGTATTAGGTAGCGTCAATTAAAAGTTCTCAAAGGTTTAGAGTTGAGAAGCTCTAAATGTAAGTGTCTTGTCACAAGGGCACAATTACGTATATGAGAACCTACCTATATAAGTTCGAAGTTTAGCCGCTTCAAGAAGTCTAAAAGGACATATAGACTTTGATGAACTTATGAAAGATACGGACACATGGTTGTTTAAAAGTGTCAAGTGATGAATGATTCGATTTATCTTATGTGTACTTCACCTTCGAATGGTTGGATATATCCGTGTGATTCAATCCATATGGAAATCATGGGATATGATCATCGTTAAGTGTGTTGTACTAGGTGTTAATACAATCCGAAGGGACATTAACATTGATGCATAAGATGTGGCTAAATGATAGATTTGGAGAATGTATAAAGAAGACACTCTAAATGGGGGAGGATTGTTGATAATTTAGAGTGTCGGAGGAGCGCTTGCTCTTCTGAATCACGCTCGCGCCAAATAGGCGCGACCCGCGACAAAACCGCGCAAAACCGCGATGAGTTTCTGGAAAATCTGGAAAAGTTTGGAGGCGCGCCCGCGCCTCCGGTTGGCGCGCCCGCGTCATGGTATGGCGCGACCCGCGCCTAAACCGCGCATAAATCGCACTAACTTTCTGGAAAATCGAAGTTTTTAGGCAAAGAAGGAGGCGCGCCCGCGCAAGATGGTGGCGCGCCCGCGCAAGATGGTGGCGCGCCCGCACAAGATGGTGGCGCGCCCGCGCTGCTGTGGTGGCGCGCCCGCGCCTATTCGCTCGCACCCGCGCTTCTTGCCGTTTTGCGGTTTTATGCGACGGTTGATTCTATTTTATATGGAATGAGTTCTTCCGAAAGTAAGGAGATAGAACATTATTCTCTCATCTTCTCTCCCAAGAATTCTCCATTTTTCTCAAAATTTTCTTGCAAACTATTTAGAGAAAAACCTCTTGATTTTAGCCTTCTTTGTGAATCATCCATCGGTTTTTCGATTCTTTGTGCTAAGAACGGAAAGGGCTGTCAATTGTATCTCAAAGGGAATTTCCGGATTGACCTAAGCACCGTGTGGGGGAAATTAATCCCTTTAGGAAAGTATTCATACGCCTTTGACAGAGTATCAAGATCATAGTCTCAAGGGACATCGCGATTCTCATGTTCATGTGTGTGTTGATAAGTTTGGAGTTTAGGCAAGTGTTTAAGTCTTCATATTAGTGTTTCTTTTAGAAATTTTCTGTAATTTCTTTGATATTCTAATACTTGATTGTAACACCTTGGTTGTGTTTGTTTGTATTACATTACATTGTTAGTGTAATCACATTACTTAGGTTTTGTCCCACACAATTTATTAAGTGTTTTCTAGTTTGAATTCAGTGTAAACCTAACAGAAGGGACACTCTTCAAATTCGAAAAATGAGCGGGAAAAACTCCCAGCCTTTCACCAAACGACACCTGTAGCAGGTCGTCGCCTGTTACGAGCCGACACCTGTCACAGGTGACATGTGACCAGTCACGTGCCACCTGTGAGGGGCAAATGATTAAGGGATTTTGCTCCCACCAATCAGAATGCGCCATGTGGGCCAATCAGGTCCTGCCAAGTGTCCTCTAATTGGACTTGTCAGTGCCTGCCACGTGGCACGCGCCTATTTGTCCACCAAGGACCTATTATGTCACGACACGTGGCATCCTCCATGCCTAATGGAAAAACCGGCCACCTAGGCCCAACTTTCAAGGGCAGCCCAATCAGCCCTAGGTTAACCGAAAACCTAGGATTGGCACGCATCCCAAGGTTATAAATACAAGGACCTATTATGTCACGACACTTGGCATCCTCCATGCCTAATGGAAAAACCGGCCACCTAGGCCCAACTTTCAAGGGCAGCCCAATCAGCCCTAGGTTAACCGAAAACCTAGGATTGGCACGCATCCCAAGGTTATAAATACCTTCATTAATCCTCATTAAAAGGGATTACGCTGATTAATCACTCTCACCCAGAGAAACACATTTTACCTTTCCGCATTAATTACTCCTTAAACAAGTTCTAACTTGACCGTTGGAGGCGGAACTCCAATCACTCGGAGTCGCCGTTTGTTTTGCAGGTACAGGCGTCCGATTCCAGTCTCGGAATTGTAACTCTCCCGCAGGACATCAAAAACCCCGAAACACCTACCATTATAAATTGACACATCATACGACACAAACAAAATTTCGTATCAATAAAAAAACCCCATCAAGCGAATTTTGTGTTAGTAATTTTGTGTTAATTTTTTATCATCAATGGCCGGGTAATTTTTAGCTTAATTTTTAAAATCCTATGTTTAAATTAGTATTTCTAATTATTACTTACATTGTATTAATTTGGGATACTCAACGATTATATGTTTATGTTTTATTTACTAAATGCTTTTTTACATGCAGATCTAACACATCATATGACAAAAATAAAATTCCGTATCAATACAAAACCCCATCAAGCGAATTTTTTGTTAGTAATTTTGTGTTAGTTTTACGTCATCAATGTCCGGGTAATTTTTAAAATCTTATGTTTAAATTTATATTTGTAATTATTAATTACATTGTATTTATTTATTATACTTAACTATTATTCGTTTATGTAAGGGCATACGATTAGATGTTGTATACTTAATATATGGATGGCTTTGGTTATTTTTGGAGATGATGAAAAAATTCCAATGCATAGATTTGATTTTATATCGCAACAATTTTTCATTATTTGTTAATATATTGATTTATTTTATATAAATATAAAGATTTAATTTATATCCATTTCAGTTTGGCTAACATTCACAGTTCAATTTATCCATTGATGTAGTAGGTTGGTTGTGGACGAGGTTTGTGACTCTATCGAAATAAAAGATATGGTAAAACAATGAATAATGATTTAGGATTTAAATTATTAAAAATTTATCATTTCACATTAAAGATTTTATATAACGGAAAAAATATCATATTTACAATTTATTTATATTTAATAAATTCATTATAAATTATAGTAAAAAAAAAATTAAAATTTTGTAATTTTATCTGAAATTATTAAATACAATAAATCAAATAATTAAAAATCTTAAGTGAAAAAACCGTGCATCACACGGGCTTCCATCTAGTTATTTAATAATTTGGTAGGTTAGAGGTTAATTAGAAGAAATGAGAAAAAATTAGAGTTTAATTAAGTTATTTAGAGGGTAATTAAGGAAATAGGTTTCCTCTCGCAAAAAAATAAACGTGGTGGTTTTTTAACCAAAAAGCTTTTAAAAGGTTTTTTTTTTTGACAAATGGTGCTTTTAAAAAGGTTTTTTCTAACAAATTTTCCTTTGTTTCATTATATGATATATATATCATATGATTTAGAAATACAAAAAACCAAAAAAAAAAATACAACAATGCCAAGCAAACCCTTAACTTATGTGTTTAATGGATTAAATCGTATGCTGGGACAATAAGACTAACAACACCCACGCATAAATTATAATTTAGACGTTACAACTGCTAAATTTAGCATATTCATTTGTGGTTTGAAACTTGCTTATTTTAAGAGTTTACTCAAACTTATGAAAAGGCATAGAAGTTCTACCTTGTTTTCATCCTATCGTGTCGAATTGGTGTTAAATAGACGAATTAGCATGTAACTTTGCACCAAAACAATACAACCCAAGCAGGCAGTTTAAACAAATTCAAACTACGGGGAGAAAATAGGCAACAAAAAAATATAGTATCATGCTAATTCTTATAAGTCTTGAAGCAAACAGCTCGACATGGATGCAAAGCCAGTTTCTCTGAGAACTTAATTAGATCCCAAACAAAACAGTAACAAAATTACTAGATAAAATTTTGATTTTGGAGATGCAGAACATCATAATCCCTCTCAAATCTTGTTGAAGGCAACAATATCACAACTCTGAACATACTCATTGATTGGCTCGGCTGTCAAATGGTCCTCGATAAGATCATCAACGGAGACCAAGTCATCCACAATTGTCATCATGATGGTCATTTTCTTGATACCATAACCAACTGGGACAAGTTTGGCTGTCAAGCAAAAAATAAACGAGTCAACTGGTTTAGCCACAATGAAAAATAAATCGAAACAAAGTGTAAAAAAGAGTTAGTAGTTGTAAACACAAGGTAAACATACATGCTCCCCATAGCAAACCCTCCTGATGAACACTCCTGACAGCTTCCTCGAGCTTCACCATGTCGGTTTCATCGTCCCATGGCTTCACATCCAACAAGACTGATGACTTGCCAGCTGTTTCATCAAAATCAGAAAAACAATATTACATAAACGCCCTGAAAAAGTATGAGCATTCACAGCCATTAATCCACAAGTATATGTACAACTTCAACCATTCAAGACAACACAAGATACTCACATTCTTTCTTTTTAGCAGACTTCTTAGCAGCAGCTGCTCGTTCTTCAGCAGCGGCCTTCTCCTCTTCGGTCTCTTCACCAAAGAGATCAACATCATCGTCATCCTCATCATCAGCAGCTGATGCCTGACATATTCCAATTATATGATTAGGAACCATTAAATCACAATGCAGACATAATTGGAAACTTTCCCAGAAATACCATAAGAACCCAATAACATAAAAAGAATGTGAATACCACCTTAGTGTCGACAGCAGGAGGCGTAGCTACATCAGAGGCGGGAGCATTTCCCTCAACTGTAACACCTGATCCCTCACCGGACACACCACTATCGAAAAAACAACACAATATTCAATCAATTTGATAAAAAAATCAAATAATTCCAATCCAACTAAATCAAATCAAATACGAAATCAAAAATCAAAGCCAGAAAAATCTTACGAGATCCTCAGTAGCGCATCAATGTGTTTGTACCACCTAGATACATTCACATATGAATCCAAAGATTTTTTCGGGACAGCCGAATACACAGTGAGATCATCCTTGGAGGCTTGGTAACTAGCATATTAAACCCATAATCATAAACATTAAAATTATTTCAAACAACAATATTCTACTATAAAATTACGCAATTCAATAATTATGACTAACCCGGTAATGTAACTCCTGCTAAGGAGGTACTCATCGAGCTTTTTCAAACCAGCATCAGAGCTCAAATCGTAGAATGTAACTGCCATTGATCTAGAACCACAAAGTTCGGATCTTTAATCAGAATTTGTTGTAAAACACAAGAATTAATCAATTATTTGATTAACCGCTAAAACCCCAGTAATTTACTCCGTGCAACATATAATTATAAATCAGAAACCAAAATTTTTAAATAAACTATCCAATCAATTATCAAATTCAAATCGTAGAATGTAACTGCCATTAATCTAGAACCATAAAGTTCAAATCTTTTATCAGAATTTGTTGTAAAACACAAGAATTAATCAATTATTTCATAAACCGCTAAAACCCCAGTAATTTACTCCGTACAACAAACAATTATAAACCAGAAACCTAAAATTTTAAATATACTTTCCAATCGATTATCGAATTCTATTCTTCTCACTTAAGAATAGCGTAATTTGACCCAATTCAAATTTCTCGCTTATAATTCAATAACAAAATCTACCTTTGAAGAACCCTAAATTGAATTAGATGTTAGATTGATAATCGATGATAAAATAGAACATCTTACCTTAATGGAGGGGAGAAAGCTGACAAGCCGGTTCGACGGGGATTTGAGAGAATTGTAGATTCAAGAAGACAATGAAGTTCTGTATTTTCTCAGTGTATGGCAATGCGGCTGCTTCGAATATATAGACGACTGACTAGGTTAAGCTCGAACTAAAGTTAGGAAACTTTTTTTTTTTTTTTTTAATTCAAGGAAGAGATATAAAAATTATAGGTTATAGATCAAAGGCCGGGCCGGGCCGGGCCATGAAAAAAAATTGCATACATGGTTAGGCCTGCCCAAAATTCGGGATGAAAATGCCTCCCGGAATTCATACACAAATTTTTACCTACTTCCCGCGGCAGGGAACACTGCTTACACTCCCCCACCCTTCGTGCGTGATGCGGGAGCATTTAAGGTTTCCTTTCTTGGTCCATTTCTTTAATGTTTCTTAGATTAGATTTTGGCTTACAAGTTTTTACCTTTCACTTGAAAGGGTTTTTCTTGTTTTAAGCGTTAGAATTTCTATTTTGATTAGGAATTGTTTTGGTCTAGTGAGTTCCTATTTGAATTAGGACTTGTCTTTAGCAAAAGAGAGTTCCTATTTGAATTAGAACTTGTTTTTAGCAAAGTAAGTTCCTAAGTGGATTAGGACTTGACTTTAGTCTTTAGGCGTGTCTAGGAGTTTTAGGAGGATTGAATAACCTAATCTAAGTTGAATTAAACTTAGTTAGTTTAGTCATATCCGAATTAGGAACTTGGGGATCAAGTTTAGGTTTTCTTAGGTTTTCTAGGTCAAATGGGATTCTAATTCAATTAGGATTAGTCTTCTAATTTGATTAGGTTTAGGATTAGTTTTGATTCTATAAATAAAAGTTGTAAACTTTGAATTATACAAGTTTGTTTTGTTGATTAAATCTTTGTTGCTTGTTAATTTGGAACGTTTCTTTCCAACTTTTCTTTGTGTTTGACGAGTGAAGTTAAACATAAAAACCCTTAGATTAGGCGAGTGAAACCTGATTTAAGAGAGGTTAGATTAATTAGTGAGTGAAGCTAATTCAAACTATCCTCAAAAAAACCCCTAAATCATGAGATTAAGGTGAGTGAAGCATTGAAATCAGATTTAGAACCCTTAGGCGAAAACAAACGAGTGAAGCTTGTTTAAACCTAAGACCAAACGAATCAAGAAACGCATCAGTGTGTGTCCCGTCCCCACCCCTTTTATAACATGTTCATTTTTATATTGGTAAATGTTCATTTATGTATCATTAGATGTTCATTTTGTAATAAGGAATTTTGTTCAAATTGATATATTTTCTGAATTGAATTTTAAGAATTTTCTATAAATAAAAATTAAAGCAAATTTATTTATAAGGATTACTGCGTTCAAACCATTTTTATAATAAGAAGTATTGCATCATCCAATGATCATTTTTGTTTATTCGTGTTTTAACAGATGTTCATTTTTGTATCATCAAATGTTCATTTCAAAAGCTATATGTAAGTTTCATAGTAAGATCTATGCAAATACATAAGTCTAGAATTCTATTCATATAAATAAAAAGTTATTAAAAATTATTTTTCAATATAAAATAAATTTAATTTAATTACAATAATAACACATTTCTAGACATATATACTATTACATGTAATTATTTCATAAACATGAAAGTGAACCAAATGTACATATGTGTTTTATTAAATGAACATTATTTGTTACATTTATACTAATATTTAATAATAGGAAATTTTACAAACAATATACGCAGCCATGTGTCCCTCTCTTATTGGTACACTTTTATTTAATAATAGACATATATACTATTAAATGTAATTGTTTCATAAACATGAAAGTGAACCAAATGTACATATGTGTTTTGTTAAATGAACATTATTTGTTACATCTATACTAATATTTAATAATAGGAAATTTTACAAACAATATACGCAGCCATGTGTCCCACTCTTATTGGTACACTTTTATTTTTTATTTTTTTTCCTTTAATTATTTATTCCTTCATTTCTTGTATGTTGTTCACTGAAAAGACACTTGTATTTTATGATTATCCTCTTTACAAACATGAATTTAGTTTCTTTCAAAATACAATTAACTGTTCACTTATGTCTCTTGGTTGTACCTATAAATTTCTTATATAATAGGAGATAATTGAGTCAAAAAAATATTAATTATCAATTCATATATCTTTCTGTGTGGAAATATGAAAAAATTGAAAAAACATCATTATTTTACTATTGATCCTTTATTAATTTATTACTATATATAATTTTTTAAATCATAGACCTATTTTGACTTAATTCCAATAAAAGAGCAATCTTAATGTACAATTAAACAACCCGTTATAATATTTTAGCAAAAAAAATTAGTTTGTGCATTTGCACGGGATAAATACTAGTTTAGTATAATAAAGTGTATATATATGTATCCTCCTTGTTGCACCTCTAATCATATATTTGTGTGTTTTCCATGAAAAATATTATTTGAGCACAGTATATATGTCGCCTTCAACTTTCTTACTTGAAATCGATCAATATTATCCTGTACAATAAGAGATCGATTTAATTTTTCAAAAAAAAAAATAATAATAATAACAACACATTCCAACGAAAGTACTTGAAATCTAAGGATTCAAATTAAAATGAACATTTATGCATGAATAACAATTATGAATTCAAAAATGAACACACTATAAAGATATAAAAATCTTTCAATATGAAAATGAAAACGTATAAAATCTAAATGAACATGTATTAAATTCTAGATAAACATTTATTAATATGAAAAAGAACATATATCAAAATCCAAATTAATATCTAATATTATGTAAATGACCATGAATAATAATTCAATATGTCAAATTTGAAAGGAATGGTGTCCTTCCAACAAGTGTATTCTTCCGATAGAGGGTTCAAAATTATTACAGAGCTAATTCTTCAGTAAGGTCAAGTGATCGGAATGCCTAGGTGGAGGCCGCTTCCGATCAGTAATATCAAGGTACAATTGATATTACAGCTTAATCTTAACTGAACCCTTCGGGTCGAACCCAATCGAATCACCGATCCGAGACGACGAATTAATCCGAAAGGATTTAATGAGTCGACAGAGTTTTACGAATACAGACGTCGGACATCGAGCCTAGGGCGTCGAGACCGAGCGTCGCAAAATCACAATCCACAAGTATGAGCGTAGCCATAGCTAGGCTAGGCTAGCTCATCATAGGCACTAGGCGCGCCATAGCAGCCCAAGCATCATGCCTAGGCGCTGTCGCAGCCCTAGCGTGATGGCTAGGCACCATGGCTGGCTATCGCTAGCACCAGGCGCGCCAACACAGCCCTGGCAACATGCCCAGGCGCTATCGCAGCCCTAGCATGATGCTGGACGCCATCGCAAGCCAGCAACATCAATAGGCGCACCATGCGTGGCCTAGGATGGCTGGGCGCCATAGCAGCCCATCGCAAGCCTATGCGCATCACTAGGCGCACCATGCGTGGCCTAGGATGGCTGGGCACCATCGCAGCCCAGGCAGCATCACTAGGCGCACCATGCATGCCCTAGGATGGCTTGATGCCGTAGCAACCCTAGCATAATGTTGGGCGCATGGCAGGACCACACGCACCAAGCACAGCTAGTGCTAGGCACTGGCGCATGCGTGGTGCGTGGTGCTTGGTGCTTGGGCGAGGCATGTGCGTGCATGGTGCACAGTGCATGGCCGAGGCTGATGCGTGTGGCTGTGCGAGGGGCTAGCAAGCTAGAAACGTCAAGCCAAGCATGTTTGGCTTGCTAGCAGCACACATGTTAGGCATTGCGTGCGAGAGAGAATGGTGCGTGGCGCGCATGATGTGCGAGTATGGTGCGAAGCGAAAGGCCAGCATGTGTGGCTCGCTAGCAGCACGCATGCTGGGCCATGCGAGCAGCGATGATGCATGGGATGCTGGCACCAGTGCCAGCACGCACCAGCCAGCACCAGCGCCAGCACGCACCAGCCAGCACCACCGCCAGCATGCACCAGCAAGCATCAGCGCTGTTGCTGGGCTTGTGCTAGCATGCTGGGCTAGTTGGCACAACCAGCTGGCGTGCTAGCTGGCAGCTGGGCAGCAGCCTTGGGTGAGGCGGTTTGTGAGGAGAGTGGGGACCAAGGCTTTTTGAAAGCCTTGGGGAGCAAGGCATTGGTCCCCCCACCTCTCCATGGTCCTCACCTAATACTCTCTCTCCCTTTGACACTTGTCAAATTGTGATTGCATATATTTATTGATTTATTTTAGAAATAAATTAATTGGCAAATAAAACATTCTCCCACATTGGTTGGGGAATGAAAAATCAAGGGATCATTTCCCTATAAATACCAAGCTTGGTATTGGGAATTGAGACAACCTTGAGTGGAATTAAAAAGGCAACTCTAAGAAAAGAATAAACCTTTGATTCGTAAAACTCATAGTTATTTTGCCCGGGTCTTGACTAACCTTCAAGACTTAGGACGCTCGGGTCGGGTCGAGGGTACGATCCAACGGAGATCTCGTCTTTTCGGGATTTTGAAGTAAGAGCTCTTTGGGAGCGAAGCACGCGTCAAAGGTATAATTCTTGTTCTTAATCTTGTTTGATTAAGCTTATTATGCTTGTTTAATTGCTTTAATTAAGGGGCGGGTCTTGGTGGGTTTCCTTCCGCGTAGTGTCGGGTCACTACGAAACCCTACAGCGGTATCGGAGCCACGCTCCTTTTAATTTTTGCAATTATTGTTTAATTAAGGTGTTTTAAAAGAATTTAATTTTCTGGTTCATGTTCATCTAATTAGATTAGATGCTCGTTTTAATTAATTTTTAAAACTCGATTTTATTTTCGATTTGGCTGTCGAACCCAGATTTTGGCTCAAAAATAGTGATTTTTGGGTGGAATCGACATTCTGGAACTGTTTCAACCCTTTAGAATTGTCCATAAGCCAAATTCGAACCAAAAACCCAATTTTTCTGGGGTTTTTCGTTTTTAAACGAAAATTTTAATTCTTTTTAAGCCTTGATTAATGCAAGAATTACAAGGTTAGATTAAATGCACATTTGCATCACTAATCTACTGGTTTTAAAATATCCTTGAGCATAATAATGGAGTGTTTATTAGTGCTTAAGTTGATCTACCAATTTATCACATAAACTTGTTTTTCACAAATTTTGCAAATAAATTGCAATAAGGTGTGAAAAGTTGTTGTGATTTTGTATTTTAAGTTCCCAAATAATGTTAAAGTTCTAATCTTTAAAGGTTTAAATGATTGGAACCCTAACCCTAAATTCCATGTTGAACAAAGTTTGGATTTTTTCATGTTTTGGTTGATTAAAATCCATTAAGTTCAATTACTTGTGAGTAAAATTTGATTAATCTTCATATTGGAAAATTTAATCTTGGTATTTTACACAAGTATGCAAGTTGGAAAATTTTTATCATTGGATGGTTAATTTATTTTTCCAACTCCCTTTTGTCAAATCCATTATTAATTTGCATATTGGCAAGATTAATTTTGGACATAGCTCATTTTATTTTAAGCATAAAGTTTGACCTAATTTTTTGTTCAAAATTGAAATTTTAGATAAATTTAGGCTTATGCACCAATAAAATAAATTTATTTAAGTTAGACTTAATTTTATTTTTATTTTCCCTCAAATTAATTCTAAAATATAATTTGGAATTAATTCATGTCACACGTAAATCGGGATTAAAATCCCGAGTCATAGCATGCAAATCAAGGCAACACACCCAAGTGCCACCAAGGCTAGCCGGGTTGCCTAGCAGCCCACATGTGGCTGCCTGTGGTGCGCACAAGGGTGAGCCATGATGCGGCTGTTCATGTTGTGTGGCGGGGAGGCATGGCTGATGTGCGTGGGGCAGTGGCCTGGGCTGGCTTGCGAGGGATGCTGCTGGGCAGCAGGGCAGCAAGCACCAGCCCAGCGCACCACGAGCATCAAGAGGCGCCTGCCCAGCAGGCCAGATGCTCGCAGGCACCAGCATGCTAGCAGGCAGCTGGGCCAGCAAACTGCTTGCTAGGCAAAGCAGTCCTCACCCACGCACCATGGCGCCATGCCATGGGCTGCCTAGCAGCCATGATGCGCACCCACCAAGGGAGGTGTTGGGTAGTTTTGCTTAAGCTTGAGCTATGATTTTGCGACTTTGCCGTTTTAAATATTTTAATTAATTATTTTAACGAGGCTAAAAACCTCGATTTTCGATTTTGCAAAATTTTGACAAATTATGGGTTATGCTAACTTAATTAATCGGATTAATTAAGTACGGATGCGGAATTTAGTGGGAGCTTAATTAAGCGCGTAAGCATTTTGCGTTTAGAAATAATGGATTAAACCACTATGACTAGTTTTAATTAGGCGCGTTAATTGGATTAACCACCTAAGTTAGTTACTAATTTTGCGTGTTTAATTATGTATTTCGTAAAATTGCATGGGCCGTTCACAAATAGTGAACGGGTGAATGAAAGATTGCTTTCAAAACAGGTTCTTTGAAAATGGCAACTAGTGGGGCCCGACTAGGATAGAAAATACGGACTGCGTTCCGTTATGTATTTTTGTAAATCTAAATACGGTCTGCGAACCGTTAAGTATTTTCGTACTATTAGATTAATCTTAGTCGTTCTAGCTAGCTTCTTTTATTTCATTTTGGCCAAGATGTCTCAAGACGACGTTTCAACGAAGACGAGCCAAGATAAAGACCCATGGAAATTGAAGATTTCAGGGGGTCATGCTAGTTGCCAAATGCATCTATTTTATGCTATATATATATATATATATATATATATATTG
Source organism: Chenopodium quinoa (assembly GCF_001683475.1). Classification (NCBI taxonomy): domain Eukaryota; kingdom Viridiplantae; phylum Streptophyta; class Magnoliopsida; order Caryophyllales; family Amaranthaceae; genus Chenopodium; species Chenopodium quinoa. Next base: position 397,719 of record NW_018742211.1, on the reverse strand, counting down.
TTATTATATATGATTGCTAGATGCATGTCTAGGATTTCTATTATGTTGCGACGATTAGTTAAGTTCACTTAAATCAACCAACATAGAAAGCCTAGGTCCCTTAATAATATTGAGCTAAAATTTGTCGTTCCAAGAACAACACTTACCGAACTAATGCGCGTATGTGATGGGCTACGCCAAAGCGAGGCATCACTACTTCCCTAGGAACGTAAGGTATACTAGGTATACAAGTTGTATTGGTTAAGCTCAACGATATCAGTAAAAAGCCCTTAGATGTTGTGGCAAAAGAGATAAAATGCCAAGAATGTGATTAGGGGATTTTGCTCCCACCAATCGGAATGCGCCACGTGGGCCAATCAGGTCCTGCCAAGTGTCCCCCAGTTGGAACTGTCAGGGCTTGCCACGTGGCACGCGCTTATTCGTCCACCTTGGACCTATTATGTCATGACACGTGGCATACTCCATGCCTAATGGAGAAACCGGCCACCCAGGCCCAACTTCCGAGGGAAGCCCAATCAGCCCTAGGTTAACCTAAACCTAGGATTGGCACGTTTCCTAAGGTTATAAATACCTCCCTTAATCCTCATTAAGGGGGGATTACAGAGATTACACATAGATAACAGGCTGATCACGCTAACAAAGCAGATTACCTACATTAAACACTCTCACCTAGAGAGACCTAATCACTTTAATTTCCGCATTAATTACTCCTTAATCAAGTACTAACTTGACCGTTGGAGGCGGAGCTCCCACCACCAGGAGTCTCCGTTGTTTTGCAGGTACAGGCGTCCGGTTCCAGTCTCGGAATTGTAACTCTCCCGCAGGACATCAGAAAACCCCGAAACATTTGGCGCCGTCTGTGGGGAGAGTACTTCTGAGATGGCATCCAAGTCTGTACCGACTCCTGAAGAGAGGCGTCCCCTAGACGACCCTCAAGTTCAGTCGGACCACGATACTGAGAGTGAATTTGAAGTTGAAGCTCACACAGCTTCAGACGGGACCCTAAGGGCCCGACGTACCCGTCATACCGAAAGGAGGGAACGGGAACATCTTCAAACTGGAAGTGAGCCAGCAGGCGCAACGCCTGTTCGGTAGCAGCCGACTGATGGTTCTGCTCCCATCACAAGGAACGAACTCATGACCTTCATGAGGGACTTCAAGGGAGAAATTCAAGAGTTGATCAACAAGAAGCCGCCTGCTCTGGACAAGGAGCAGTCGGCTAAGAAACCTTCCACTTCACTGAAGAGGAAGCCAGTTCAAGGGCGAGAGGCGACTCCTCATCCTAAATCTAGGAAGCGGGAGCCGACTGCCCTTGATTTCACAAAATATCGTTTTCCTACTCCAGGAAATAGGAAACCTGTTCGTCATATTCAGGCGGACGGGTCGAGGAAATCATACACAGACGCTCGGCTACTGCTAGAGCAGAAGAAGAGTGACCGATTGTCAGAGTCGGCCTCTACTTCAAACTTCCAAGACAGTCTGCGAAATACCTCAATGAGGCATATGTAGTCATATCATGAGAGTCAGTCAGGCGGCACCTCCCGTCAGTCTGGCTTTCATAGCGACCAGGCGGTACCAAACTTACCGTTTGTGCCGCAACAACAGTATTTTTTGCAGCCACCTCCGTTTGGTGGACATGCAGCAAAAAACGTCCAACCTATGGACTGGCAGCTACGGTTGCTTAGACTTGGTGAACAGCCGTCGGCCTTCTCCAAGGAAATTACTAAAGCCGCTCAGCCGGCCAAAGTGAAAAATGTATTAGTAGGCGCCTATGACGGCACCACTAACCCAGAAGACCATCTTATGGCCTTCACCAACCTGATGTACCTTCAAGGGTTGGATGATCCCACTTGGTGCAAGTGTTTCCCAGCGACTCTCAAAGGAATCGCACAACAATGGTTCGGCAACCTGCCGACTGGTTGTGTAAATAGCTTCAGGACGCTTGCTTACTTATTCACCTCCAACTTCGCCATGAACATCCCTGCGAAGAAGACGACCCTTGATTTAGGAACAATTCAGCAGGGCGAGAAGGAGGGGCTTTGTTCTTACATCAGGCGTTTTAACCTGATGAGAATACAGATTCAAGGGTTACCGGATGAGGTAGCCTATACTAACTTTTTCAGAGGTCTCAAAGACGGGTCGACCTTCAAATTTGATTTGGTCCGAAAGAGGGTGGCGACTCTTCAAGAGGCCTTGATTGAAGCGGAAGCCTATATACAGGCGACTGATCTTTGTACGGTAAAACAGTCGGATGGTAAAAGGTCCGACAAAAGAGAAGGACGACAGAAGCAGTCGTCCAACAGAGACGAGAAAAGAAAAGAGGTCTGGGCGGCTGATTCCTCTACACAGCCGGCCCAGAAAAAGAAAAAAGAATTCAAACCATACTCCCCAAAGTATGCGTTTAACAAGGATAACCTGTTTATCCTAAAAGAAATCAAGGGACGGATCTCAATTGAGAAGCCGGTCCCCATGAAGGGTTCTGCAAACAACCGGAACCAAGAAAAATTATGTGCTTATCATGAAGATGTTGGTCATCACACCAATGACTGCATCAGTCTCATGCGGTATCTGGACCGCCTGGCTGAGCAAGGTGATCTTGACACTTATGTCAAGAAATCTACGGGGAACACTTCCTCAAAAAAGCAGTCGACCAAAAAGAATCAACAGGCCGACAGCTCCGATACAGATGATGCAGTCGTCTACACCATTGCAGGCGGCTTCTCAGGAGGCGGCCCCACTATTAGGGGCAACAAAGACAATATCAGGCGGTTAGATGTAAATTCCGTTCACCAAGAACGGCCGTCCAAATATTCATTTCCTGAGATTGTCATCACTGAAGAACATCTAGGAGGGGTAAGAGGGCCGCATGACGACCCTATCGTTACTGAATGTAAAGTGGCCAACCAGAGAGTTGGCCGAATCCTCATAGATACCGGAAGCTCATCAGATCTCATCAGTAGCAAATGTCTGTCGAAACTAAAATATCAGACTGATTGCATACATCCGGCCTCCCACCCTTTAGTAGGGTTTGGAGGAGGAGTCGTCCACCCAGTGGGACGAGTGGATTTACCCATCCGTCTGGGCGAAAAAGGGGAAGGACGACACATGGTAGTCCGGTTCCTGGTGGTAGACGAGCTCTCGGCCTACAACATGATTCTGGGACGACCAACCCTGAATAATTTCAAGGCTGTTATAATCCCATCTCTTATGTTGCTCAAGTTTGAGAGGGATAATGGAACAGTCGGGTCCCTAAGGGGAGATCAGAGGATGGCCCGAGAGTGCTATCTCTCGGATGTCAAGCCCATTGTTATGGCCACTGGGTCGACTGGTGGAAAAACAGACCTTGACAAAGTCAAGGAGAGTGCGCCTGTTCAAAGAGCAGGCGGCAAGAAGAGAAAGGCATCCCAGACAGGGGCCGCAAGAAAAGACAAAAAATAGCAATCATTGGCAGAGGAGCGGTCGGATGAATTCCGCCCTCAGCCGGCTGGTGAGCATACGGACTTGATCTTAGACGACTCACGTCCTGAGCGAACAGTCAAAGTTGGGACGACTGCTCTGAGAGACCTTGGTGACGACTTTCACAAACTATTGAAAGAATACAAGGACATCTTTGCATTCGAAGTCCATGAAATTCCAGGCATTAGTCCTGATCTGGCGGTACATAAACTAGCCGTGGATCCGAAAAAGAAGCCGGTACGGCAGAAGAAGCGGAACCATGGCGAAGAAAGAAGTCAGGCGGCCGCCGCCAAAGTTAAAAAATTACTTGATGCAGGGTTCATTCGGCAATGTTACTTCCCAGACTGGGTTGCAAATGTGGTGTTTGTTAAAAAGCCGAATGGCACCTGGCGAATGTGTGTAGACTACACAGATTTAAACAAGGCGTGCCCCAAAGACAGTTACCCTCTGCCTAAAATTGATAACCTGGTCGACTCAACAGCCGGCCATGCTTTGATGAGCTTTATGGACGCCTACTCTGGTTTCCATCAAATTCCTTTATGGAAGAAAGATCAGGAGAAGACGGCCTTCGTCACTGATCAGGGGTTATACTGTTACACGGTCATGCCGTTTGGTCTTAAGAATGCCCGGCTACCTTCCAGCGAATGATAAACACTGTGTTCTTTGATCAGATTGGGAGAAACGTCGAGGCATACATTGATGATATGATTGTCAAGACTAAACTTCAGAAAGATCATCTGTCGGACCTCCGAGAAACTTTCGCCACACTCAGGCGGCACCATGTCATGCTCAATCCCAAGAAATGTGTCTTTGGAGTTGAGTTTGGGAAATTTCTCGGATTCCTTATCAATCAGAGAGGAATAGAGGCGAACCCTGAGAAGGTGCAGGCGGTCATTGACATGCAGTCGCCTCGTACCATCCGAGAGGTTCAGAAGTTAACAGGTTGTCTGGTGGCCTTGGGAAGATTTCTAAGCCGATCAGGCGACAAATGCCTATACTTTTTCCAGGCAATTAAGAAAAAGGCAAGGTTTGAATGAGGGCCGGATGCTGAGGCCGCCTTCCAGAAATTGAAAGTTCACTTGCATTCCTTGCCGAGGCTAGTCAGCCCTTTGCCCAAAGAAGTACTCTACATGTACCTGGCCGTCTCTGATCATGCGTTAAGTGCTGTTCTCCTTGCTGAAAGAGACGGCTGTCAGCTCTCGGTCTACTTTGTCAGTCACGTACTGAAAAATGCCGAGTTGAGGTATCCCTTAGTGGAGAAATTTGGTCTTGCACTCTTCATGGCTGTTAAAAAATTGAAGCCCTACTTTTTGGCACATGCAGTCGTCGTGTATACAGACCAACCTATCAAGCGGCCACTGACCATCATGGAGTCGTCAGGCCGAATGATCAAATGGGCCATAGAAATTCAGAGCCTCGAAGTTACTTTCGAGCCTAGAAAAGCAGTGAAGGGGCAAGCCTTTGCTGACTTTATTGTTGAGATGACTCGTCCCCCTGACTCTCAAGTTCCAGACCAAGTCTGGAAGGTATATGTGGACGGAAGCTCTACTTCAAATGGTTGTGGAGCAGGCGTCATATGTCAGTCGCCGGAGGGCGACAGGTACGAGTATGCTCTACGCTTCAGTTTTCAGGCCTCAAACAGTGAGGCAGAATATGAAGCTTTACTAGCCGGAATCCGCATGTGCAAGGCGGCAGGGGCAAGAAAAATAGACGCCTGTTCCGATTCACAATTGATAGTGAGTCAGTACAATGGCGAATACGAAGCAACCCATCCGGCCATGATCAAGTATTTACAAGCGGTCCGACAAGCAGTCGGCTCCCTTGAGGATTTCCATCTGATCCAAGTGCCGAGATCAAAAAACAACCAAGCGGATGCACTGTCAAAATTAGCATCATCCGCCTCCTCTGATACTCCTCGAACTGTTTTTTGGGAACTAATGGAGAAAAGAAGCATCGAGGAAGACCCTATTGGAATCCTAGACAGAAGCTCAACCTGGATGGATCCAATCAGGGCATATCTGACAAACGATACCCTGCCGGATGATCATCAACAGGCGGCAGCACTGAAAAAACGAGCAACCTGTTTTGAAATAATAAAGGGAGAACTTCACAAAAGGGGGTACCTTCAACCCTTCTTAAAGTGTGTTACTCCAGAGAAGGGACGAGAGATACTAGACGATCTTCACTCTGGTTACTGTGCTTCTCATATAGGCGGTAGGACTCTTGCTCAACGGGCAAGGCGGTAGGGCTACTTTTGGCCTACTTTAGAAGTAGATGCAATGGAGATGGTGAAAAAATGTGACAAGTGCCAAAGGTTTGGCAAGCTAATTCACCGTCCGGCTACTGACCTCACTACCATTCATAGCCCACTACCGTTTGCTAAGTGGGGCATGGACATTCTGGGTCCATATACGCCTGCTACAGGCGGAAGGAGGTACATACTTGTTACCGTCGACTACTTCACTAAATGGGTAGAGGCGGAGGCTGTAAAGGGAATCAAGACGAAGGATGTAATTTCATTCATTTGGAAAAATGTCATCACTCGGTTCGGGGTTCCCATGTCTATGGTTTTTGATAATGGTCCCCAATTTGAGACGCCTGTTCTCAAAAGCTGGTTGGGTGACCAAGGAATTGCACACTACTTTGCATCTGTCGGCCGTCCACAAGCAAACGGCCAGGTAGAAGCCTTTAATAAAATCATCTCAGACGGTCTCAAGAAAAAGATTGAACGAGCAGGCGGCCTATGGGCGGATGAATTACCACATGTTCTCTGGGCCATTAGGACGACTGAAAAAGGGGCGACTGGAGGACTCCATTCCTCCTAACTTATGGTGCGGAAGCTGTTCTTCCAATAGAACACTACGAGCCGACTCTTCGAGTAATGCTATATGACGAAGAGGCAAACTGGGAAGCCATGCGCCTGGCATTAGATTCACTTCCTGAAAGGAGGGGCAATGCTGTCTTGCGCCATGAAATTTACCGCCTGAGAATGACTAGATCATACAACAAAAAAGTACACAGGCGTCCACTCAGAGTGGGGGACTTTGTACTTAGAAAAATGGAAGCAGTTGGTAGGGCTAATGAGTCTGGCAAACTAACTCCCAACTGGGAAGGACCCTACCGAATCTCTGAAGAGGTCAGGGACGGTACCTACCGGCTGGAAACACCAGACGGACGACCGTTGCCTCGAACTTGGAATATAGATAATCTTAAGAAATATTTCTTTTGAATGATGTAAATAATCAAGAGCTACTGAATAAAAGTTTGCACTTAATATTCAATTTTGTACTAAGAGGGGCACGCCTACTAACAAACAGTCGGCTACTCTCCATAGTTTTTATTTTTACTTAAGAGGGGCATGCCGTCTGTACCTTTACAGTCGGCTACTTTCCATTGAGTATTTACTCTATCTTCAGAGGGGCATGCCGTCTGTACCTTTACAGTCGGCTACTCTCCATCGAGTATTTTACTCACCATAAGGGCCGACTGGTTCCAAACACACAGCCACCCCCCTTATACTTAGCTAAAAAAGATTAGGGCCTGGCCGACCCTGTGCCTAACAGGCGGCTACCCTCCTTTTACTTAGCACCTACGTTCACCAAGAACTAACCAAGGCCACAAGCCGAATGATCAGACCAGGCGCCAAGTCAACTGATCAAATCTTCAAAACTAATACGACCTGTCCCAACATCATAGCAGGCGTCCGGCGGCATCCCTCCGGATGAAATTCGTCGCAGAGAGCAGCTCCCTTTTGGGTGGAACATTGCTCTATAAACTAATTACACGACACCTATACGACTGTCCCCAAGGGCAACCACGTAGCCGTTTTTGAGACAAGGATAGCTCTATCACTAACCAAACCAGTGGTAGCAGTTGACATCTGAGTCAGATGACCGCCTGTATTACTTGGGATAAATGCAGGGGGTACCTCTTGAGTTAATAGCCAACAAACATTGGTGAATCAAGGGGTCTAGCCGGCCACCACCGCCTGGTACCTCTACTTCTCAAGCAAGAGTGACGACGACTGAGTAACACCAACGTTAACTCATAGTCACTCCCTCAAACTTGGTATGGAACCTAAAAGGTTTGAGTAGACCGCCTGTTTTTTGGCAAACAGGGGCACTCAAACCCCTATTCCTACTAGGTAACCACTCGGGTTAATAGCCAACAAACATTGGCGAATCAAGGGGATCAGCCGGCCTCCCCCGCCTGGTACCTCTACTACTCAATCTAGAGTGTGACGGAGACTAAGTAACTCCTATGTTAACTTATGGTCACCCCCTCAAACTTAGTATGGAGCCTAAAAGGTATGAGTCGTCCGCCTGTTTTTAGCAAACAGAGGCTCTCAACCACTACTCCTGCTAGGTTAACAACTTATGAGTTAAAAGCCAACAAACATTGGCAAATAAAGGGGAACAACCGGTATCCACCGCTTGATACCTCTACTACTCAGTTCCTTGGAAACTAGGTAACAATCATGTTTACTTGGTCAGACCCCTTTCCTACTTGGTTAATTTTACGATTGACAAGACCGCCTGCCTAAAGGAGATCCAGTCTTTAAAATGGTTCGAATACCGATTGGATAAAAGGCCGACTGATCGTCTATCCTGGAAACCGACAACCAGTCGTCCAGGGGCATAGGCGGCGTGACTAACTATCCGTACCTGTCTGCAACTATCGGCCATGTAAAATAGTCGGTATAGTGAACAATTGGATATCAGAATATTCAATACTTAGACAAATTCGAATCAAAACAAAAAATTCATTAAAAAGAAGCCGGTGATTGAAGACCGGCAAAATATTCAGAGCCTCGGCCCCCTGGCCGGGTAAATACAAAACAAACGGCACGAAGGCCGTGGAAAGAATACATAAAGCTTAAGAAGGGGGCAGATCTTCAATATTAGAAGTTGCCGCCTGGTCAGCAGTCTTCTTGCTGGACTCGGCTTCAGCTGCATTCTTCTTTGATGCATTACCCCCAAGCGGCACAAGCGCCACTACCGGCTCCTCCTCCTCCAACGCTTCCTCCAACGCCTCTTCCTCAGCAGCCGCCAGGATCTCTTGATTATATGTATCAGAACACTGGCGGTACGTTTTTTCCCATGAGGCAAATTCGGCATAGGGGAAGAGGCGGCCCCAAGTCATGCCCTGGATTTGAGCAGAGTCTTCCATCATCTCCCGGACCAGCTCTTTCTTCTCTTGGTCGGCCTTTTCCGAGAGCTCCTGAGTAAGACTCTTCTCCTGGGTCACCAGGCGTTCCTTTAAGTTGGCCAAGGATTTCTCCAAGGCTTCGTATGAGTACATCTTTAGGCAAAGAGGTTTCAGCTCGGCCTTGAGATTGGTGATGGTCGCCTCCAGCTCGCCATTCCTCTTCTGGGCCGCCTCTAACTGAGCCCGAATAGCGGCGGTAGCCTGCGCCTGATAATAAAGAATATCAATGGTCAGAACTTCATTTTGGGCAATTTGAAACATTGCCTTATCACAGTTGGAGGCGGCCATGGCTTTTGCAGCCTTTACCTCTTTGTTCTTCCGGTCAAGCGGCTTGCGAAGGCCGTTCACTCGGAGCAGGGCCTAAGTAAAAAGGAACAGGCGTCAGTTTCCAAACAAAAAAGAAAACAGGCGTCCAGGAATTCAAATACTAAAAAATATGCTAAGTATACCTCAGCAAGGACCCCTGCAATCCCGTCTAGGTTAAGGGTGCCGACACCCCTAACTGCCCCCCTTTCAGCTGGAGGAACGGCCTTGATCATAGACTTGGCCACCTCGACCAAGTCAGGCTCCTGAGGGCCGGCTGCATCAAGCATAAAACAAACGGATTAGACCTAGTAAAAAAGGGAGCAAGTCTAAAATTTACAAGGACAAGTTCATACTTCTAGGCGGCCCAGCTGGAGTTTTAGAAGAAGTGGCCGGCTGTTTCTCAGCCGCCACATGTTTCCTGGCAGAACCAGGGGAGCTCGCAACAGTCGTCCTCCGGGCCTTGGGGTCCGGCTGTTGGGAAGAAGAAGCTCTTGGAGCGCCCGTCTAAAAAAGATGAAAAAAGTCAGTATATGCATAAACACAACTCCAAAAGAGGGTGAAAGGTTCAAAAGCCCACCAAGGGTGCCCCCTTCTTGGGGAGTCGGTTGAAGCTTGTTTGCATGATGGAGGCCCGCAACATGGCCGCCGCAGTCTTGGAGGCGGTAATTTTGCTCATGGCGTCCGCTGCAAAAACAAACAGCAAAGTTAATAAAAGTTATAACAAAAATGCACGGAACAGCAGAGTATTCGACAGGCCGACTACCTCTTGAGGACCGACTGCTGAGGCCACAGGCGGCCAAAAAGTACTCGTCGTAGAGCCATTTGAAGCTCGGGACGCAGTGCAGGGGTACTTGCTCTCGTACCCTGAAGTAGAGTCGACCCTCGACTCTACTTTAAAAGAGTCCTTTATCTAGGATCTCTTTCTTAGCCTTGGGGGGAACAGGCGGCATACTGCGGCCGCCTGCAAGAAGGGGCGGATTCCTGTTCCACCTGTTGAGGCGCTTGTTCAGCTCCGTGTCTGAACTCTCAATGATGAAGAAGGTGCACCGCCAGTCCTTCCATTTGTTTGCTTTACCTCTCGTCATGAGGTAGCCCCTGTGGCTCGTCCATTGATACCAGCCGGTACCGCCTGCCTTAGGGGTCCGGCTGAGATAGTTCATGTGGGCGAAAGCCTCGAAGCTCGGCTCCACCCCGTGCAGTTCGCACCCGGCCACATAGCCGAGTACGTTGACCCAGGAGTTTGGGGCTAACTTCCATAACCCCAACTCATACCCATCCAAAGATCCGCTGAACAGCCGGATTGTAATGGGAAGCGCAGCCCAGCCTTGATGGCCGCCTCGTAGCAGCCAAAGCAGGCGCTATCATAACTGGTACCAGCCGGCCAGACGACTGTGTCTTCTGGATCCGGCACAAACACTAAAAAAGCCGGGGCCCATTGTGTGGTTTGCGATAAAGCTCTCCACTTTCTCTTGCATGGCCGTGATCCGGCCCCGGGGTACCGTGCAGTAGTAGGGGGTATTTTGCTCTCGGTAAGAGGCGGATGGCTCCGCCCAATTGTCCCCCTTCTCAACTGCGTGAGAAAGCCTCGCCTCTTGCATGCGACTGTTTTTCTCTTCTGTGTCCAGAGAAGCCATGGCCAGAAGAGCTAGGACTCGGAATCGTCCTCTGACGAGTCCGAAGAGGACGACTCCTCCCCTCTCCCGGAGGGGCCCGCCTCCTCTCCTTTAAAGGGAGCA